>NC_067147.1:45775521-46075521 GCF_903995435.1 Acomys russatus
CAAGGGAAGGAGGTCCCCCTCAGTCACAGACACGGTGGGGGCAGGGGGGGAAAATAGGGGGAAAGCGGGAGGGAGGGAGGAATGGGAGGATACAAGGGATGAGCTAACAACTGAGATGTAATATGAACAAATTAATAAAAGATTTAAAAAACATAAAAATGGTTATGAGGCACAGTGTAGGTGCTGATGTGGACCCTGGGCCCTCTGCAAGAAGAATAAATAAATGCTTTGAACCGCCGGCACCTCTCCATCCCCAATAGGTTTCTCAAGGATGGGTAATTAAAACTAAGAAATCTGAGGGCTGGGAAGTGGGTAGTCCAGTAAATGACCAGCCTTGCAAGCATAAAGACGTCCAGTTCACACCCTGAGCATCCACATGAGAAACCGTGACAAGCCCTAGGAGCCTGTAAGCCTAGTGCCAGCAGACGGTGATAATTTCTGGGCTTTCTTGACCATCCAGTCTAGGAGAACCAGTGAGCTCCTTGTTCAGTTGAAGACATTGTTTCATAGCTAAGGTGGAGAGAGATTTAAAAACAAAACAAAATACCCGAAGCTTTGGTTTCCATGGACAGGCACACACTTACACTTATGCAGACACACACACACACACACACACACACACACACACTCAGGAAGGAAGGAAAAAAAAGCAACAATAACAGCAACAACAACAACCCCAGAATTCTGAGGCATACCTGCTCAAGGTCAAACAGTGTGTCACTCTCACATTTTTCTCTGTCAGGAGAAATGAATTGCTCTAAGTAACTAATTTGTTTTAATGTTGGGAGGTCTCTATGAATCTTTCTGCATTATTTAGATAAATAATTTGCCACTACCATTGTTTTTCAGCAATTTCATTTGGCTATTTTAGTGTGCTCTTTCCATAATCTCCAATACTGAAATTCCCATCAATTCCGACCTCCAGATTTTATTAGGTTCTGCATGCTCAGGAAATAACATCATCAAAGTAGAGTTATCTTCACACAAGCGGGACAATTATATTGATATATCACGTGTTGTATTTTAATTTCAAAATTATTGCCTCATTGTTTTCTTGTGCAGCCCAGTTTTATTTCTTTCTTCTTATCATTAAAGGTACAGTGACAGGCAATTCACCCTTAGAAAAAGCAAAGGGAACAGAAAAGGCTTTCTTTAAAATAAATAAATAAATAAATAAATAAATAAATAAATAAATAAATAAATAAATAAGTGTAGCTAGAAAAAATATCTCCCACAGAGCAAATTCCCACAGTGTGATAGAGGATGTAAATTTAGCCCAGTGTGAGTCAAACAATCAAGTTAGGAATTTTAATTTAATGGTTTGTTCCTTTGAATTGTTAGAGGCTCCACTCACTGTGTAAGTGTTGTTTGAACTGGAGAAAATTAAACTAAAATGTGCTGAATTTACCCCAATCAGGTTACTCTGGGAGTTCTCATTCATAGGCAAAATGATGGACAAGGAAAGAGAGAAAGAATATAAATTGATACGCATGCAAAGATATTTATTTGATGCCACTTCATAATGATTGTGCCATTCCTCAGTACCTTAGAATTTAAATATTTAGCTTCCTGGTGGCTGTATCCTCCTAACACATTTAACAGGCTCTTGGGCAATTAATCACTTTCAGTTCCACACAACCTGGTACAATCCTGGGTTTTTGTGTATGTTGGTGAGAACCCTCAATCCCACCCAAATTCAAGAGGTCTGGAGTCAGCTTGGCCCCCACTCACTTGGCAAATAAATGGCTCGAAGAAGGAGCAAAATGAGACATAAAACAACACGTCAGCATCTTTATAATTTACTGAATAGGCCAATTGGTCTAATAGGACCAGATGATTGTGGAGCACATGTTTGGAATTGGAATCACAGTTGTAAGATTGGGTAACGCATGGCTCTCTTCTTGGAAAGTAAGAACACATTTTAAGCGTCCATCAAGAGAGAAGCAGCTTGGCTCTAAGCCCTTTGTGTGTTAATTCTCCAGGAAAGAAATGCTAATATGGTGAACTATTGGGCAAGGAAACGGGACTCTTACCATGGAAAGGCTTTGAGGTTTCTAGGACCTTCTGGGTCCTTCTATTTCCCCATAGCCTATATTTCTCTTACCTAGAGTCTCAGTAGGATGTCCTCACATCTATCCCAATCTCCTGGTAAGTGAAGACTTTTGTGGGACATGCCTTTTGGGCTAGTGCCCAATTATAAGTGAATATATACCATGTGAGTCTTTCTGCTTCTGGGTTAACTCACTCAGTATGACCATCTCTAGTCCCGAATGACTCTGACATGAACTCTTGTGCTCTGTATTTGACCACCTCCCCTTGGTGAAGAGGCCTGGTGGCACTCAATGAAAGAATAAGTGGGATACCAAGATGAGACTTGAAAGCCTATGACCATATAGTGGGGGAGGAGGTCTCCCTTGGCCATAGACCTAGGGGAGGGGAATAGGGTGAAAGCGGGAGGGAGGAAGGAATGGGAGGATACAAGTGATGGGATGACAATTGAATTGGAATGTGAATAAATTAATACACATTTTTAAAAAAGACTTTGAAATATGAGCAGACAGGTGCATTCCAGCCATACGCACTCACCAGTTTTGTCTCGGGTACTCTGACCCTAAGGTTCAGAGGGACCAGATCATGTCAGGCGCCAAGCTGTCATTGCTTGAGATAAAGATAGGACTCCTTCCATTTGACAGCATGGAGTCTGCTTGCCTGAGAGCATTCGCTATGTTCCATACAGCTGTTACGACTTCCAGTTCGGGACTCATGTGTCAGGAGGCTGAGCTCTGGTAGATCCCTCCTTGCTGGGTGCAGGCAGGGGGATGGTGCATGAGTTACCAAAGTCAGGTAGGTCTACCTGCCGCTTTCAGCATCTATAAAGGACATTTCTCATGGGATGGACAAGCACGTGAGCGTCAGGCAATTCGGCTATGAAAAAGAAAAATGAAGCCAGGAAAGGCATCATGGGTGTACAGGTGACCCGGTGTGTCCATAGAGGGTGATTCGGGTCACTGGATGGTTGGTCCTTGTTCTTGTATGAAGTTATGTAATCCTTTGTGTGTGTGCATATGTGTGTGTGTGTATGTGTGTGCATGTGTTGTTTTGCTTGCAAGTATGTCTGTGCATCACTTTTGTGCCTGGCACCCAAGTAGGCCAGAAGAGGAGTTGGATCCTCTAGAACCAGAGTCAAGGATAGTTGTGAGCAACCATGTGGTTGCTGGGAACTGTACCTGGGTCCTTGGCAAGAATGAGAAATGCTCTTGACAACGGAGCCATCTTTCCAACCCCAGGTAAGTTACTTTAAAGCAGTCATCTCTGTTATGAGAGGGAAAATACAAAATGATATAGGATAGTAACTGTTTTTAAAATCCTAATGGCAATATCATCCTCAGCTAAGCCTAGCCTCATTTGCATGGCTTTCCATTGGCCTGAGTAGTCTCTCAGGCTCCGAATGGATGCTTTTCAGATTAATGTGTACTATGTATTGTTTGTTCAGTGCTTGGGACAACAGTTTTCAGAACGGTTTTTCAGAGCCCTCAGCAAGCAACTGATAAGCACTGACTAGTAGTTCAAAGCAGGACTTGCCATAGAGTTCAAAACAGTACAGAAGCTAGCTGGATTTTTAGGGGAGCTTGTAGTGTTGGGGAAGGGGAATATGATAAAAGGAATAATTGATTAACTGATAAATGAATGATCCAGAGAATAATTGTAATTTGTGTACTAAACCCCTTAATTTGCCCATGTACATAATTATATTCTTTAAAAATAAATACATTTATTTGAAATTGACTCCTTTAAACAAATAATTGCACTCTTATTTTCATGTAAGTAATAACAATAGGTGTGTGGTGTATACATGTGTTCATGCACACACATGTGGGGCCCAGAAGTTGACTTCAAGTGTCTCCCTCTATTGCTCTACGCTTTATTTACTTATTTATTTATTTGTGTGTGTGTTAGAGAGAGAGAGAGAGAGAGAGAGAGAGAGAGAGAGAGAGAGAGAGAGAGAGAGAGAGAGACAGAAGAAAGAAGAAAGAGGCCAGAGCATCAGATTCCCTGGAATTTGAATTACAGGCAGTTATGAGCTGCCCAACATGGATGCTGGGAACCAAATTTCATTCCTCTACAAGAATGCTTCGTGATACTAACCCTGAACTATCTCTCCAGCTCCTCCAGTTAGATTTTGAAGGAGAGTCTTCTTGTTGAGCTGGTCAATTTGGCTAGACTGAGAAGGTCAGTGAGCTCCTGGTGCTGCCTAGTTTAGCAACACCAGCACTGCAGTGACAGACATAAGCTAGGTGTTGCCGTCCAGAGGTGTAGAGAGGCCAGCAATGAGTCCTGCTTTCACTCAACGTGGCATTAGACACAGCTTAAAAATTACAGTTTACAACTTTGCTTACATTATAACAAAAAAAGCTATATGACATAAATTTGTCCAATCAGACATAAACATAAACCCCAGATCATGTTCCTATACTGTACTATGTACTATACCCAACAGAAGAGCCAGCCTAAGTGGCAAGTTCTCTCCTCCCATCTTGTGTTTTCCTGGGATGTAGCTGAAGTGTTTCGTGTGGACTGGCCATTTTAATTCGTCATAGGGTTGACAGGCCATATTGATTCATAGGTTATCTATCTGTGGATGGTACAGCTTAGGTGTGACCCCCTTACAGACAGCAAGAAAGAGCTTGCATTCTAAGTGCTACCATGACACCATAGATAGCCACGGACTTACGGTCTTCAGACAGGGAAAAGCCCGATGCCCCCTAATCTCCTTAGAAGCTGTTGTTGGGTAGATGGCTCTGCTACTTGTGAATGAACATATTTCACATTTCCAATGGATATGCATGAGTACTAACCACATTAGATCTTGTTGGATTTGTAGAATTTTCTTGGAATTCCAAAGCCCCATGTCGGGGTGTGGGTGGGGCAAACCTAATTTTAATAATAGAGAATGGTCGCGCCGTGGATACAGAAGATGACGTCAGAAGAGGAGAATCCTGCTTGAAGAGCCCTAGGAAGTGTTCGCTGACAGGGTCTGGCAGATTGTCTGTCTCTTCATACGCATCGTTAGGACTTCTAAGGCAAATGGAAACAAAATATACACAGGACGGGGGCATATCTACAGCAAAGCAGAAGAGGGTCGCTGGCTCCTAATCAGACACATGTAGATCACTATATATTAAAAAAATATTTTTGTGGGAAACACAGCGGGTCCCAGAGATTCTTTGAACTGGAGGTTTGCACGAAGCTTGCTGGCGTCATGAGATGCTCAGAGCAGTTTGTGCTGCACCCATGCCACAGCCGGCTGTTCTATGATTTTGGCTACTTGTTCTGAGTTGCGATTGCTTTGCTGGCACTTTAGCCAACACGGCCGGCAGAGAGAAGCGAGGTGGTGCAGTGCCAAAGGAAGAGAATTGGACACGGCTTTCTGTTCTCAAGAACGTGGCTTCCACATCATTCCTGATTTTTAACCTCATAGAAACTTACATGTGAACCTGACAGTTGAAGTAAACTGGAAAAATGTGGTAAACTGTTTCCCTTTTCCGGGTTTCCTCATCCTCAGAGTCCTTCAGAAGCGTGAGTTTTCCTCTCAATGACATGAGGAACGTTCTTCAGAAGATGGCGGCAATCATGGAAGAACTTGTGTTTAGCGTCAGTTTTAAATAAGCTGTTTTGCCCTCAAGACACCACCCCACTCTACACTGACCCCTAGTTGCTACTCTCACTCGACTTTTTACTGTCTCACGGGCAAAAACTTTTTCCTTTAAAACGGTGATGAAACTGGCAAACCGCCCCCCGCCCCGCCAGGAATTGCTGATGATATTCCATTCAGTGTATTAGGATCCTATTTCAACAGAAAAAAAAAGTTTTACTTTGTTTTAATAAAGTATCTTAGAAATCAGAAGCCCTGAAACAAGGTCTTGGAAAGAAAGCCATTGCCACCACCACCCCCAATCCAAGTAATACCAGGTGTTTTGAGGTTTTATTTGTTTGTTTGTTTTCCTTCCTCATCCTCAAAGCCAGCAGTGTCTTTCTGTCTTCCTTATAAGGATAGTATTTTCTTCTTAAGGTCTGTAGCTTCTCATATCTGTAATGTCCCTTCCGTCATCTAGTGGTGACATACTCTCAGGGCCCTGGGACTAGGATGTGAGCACAATTGTGCAATGCTACTGGCCATGTGAGCACTGTCTGGCTTCCCTGCCTTGCTTCACACATGGTGCACAGTATAGATCATACTCCCAGAAAAGCATAGCTGGACCTACTGTGTGGGAGGTCTCTCTGTCTCGGGCAGGAAGTGGGACTTCAGAAGGATTGAATTAGCAGTGACATCAACTCACAGTGGAGAGCTGGGCTACACACACTGCTTCTGACTTAAAGTCTGGGGTTTGAACTGGCTTACTGTAAAATCCCCAGCTTTCATTCACCATAAATCAATGATTTAAAAAAAGTACTTAAGAAGTAAAACCTAGGGTTAAATGAAACCCTACACATGTAACAGATATTCTCCACTTCCTCATATAGGGGTTCAAAACAGAGTCATCTCTCTTTTAATATTCAAATCAAATTATTCCAGGCTCCACTTTGCTGTCATGAACATATCTCTATTCTTTCCTTGGCCTTCTCTTCCCATAGCAAACCCAGAAACATTGTGTGTATGTGTGTGTGTGTGTGTGTGTGTGTGTGTGTGTATGTATGTATAAATATAGATATATACAAATATACTATATAGTAATATTATATATTATATAATACAAACCAAATATAAACCTCATTGATTAAAGAAATCCAAAATAATCACATGCACTTACCAGGAACCAAGACTATCTCCATGGTTGCTGCAATGGCTACTGACTCCACAGGGAGTCACTGATGGAGATGCACTACAGCACATGCTCCTGAGGTCATCGGGGAGTCTCCTCTACTTCTCAGAACTTCTTGCAGATGACTAGACTCTAGCTATGGGAAGTAAAAGGAGGCTTCTCCCATAGTGTCAGGCAGAGCTCCTATTACTGATCCTCAGGCTCCTAGGACTCTACCATGGGCTTGTTCTTTTTTGATGTATGCTACAGCCATTTCCTCCAAAGCAATGCAGCCCACTGTGTCTTGAGACCTGGTGCATGGGAACATTTATTGTCTCAGAAACAGAACCCATTCAGAATGACTGTCTTATAACATCAGATCCTAGTGCCCAAGGCCTCCTTTGGGTCCAAGGTCTACCCCACTTAATGTCAATTTTTTTTTAACGTATTAGAGGTAGATTGGCATGCAGGTGGCCAAAGCATCAGTTACCTAATGGTGTGTCTCTCTCATGTTCCAGCTGACTGCTTGATAATGCATTCCTTAGCTCCCCAAGTCAACATGTTGTCTAAGAGGTCACATGAATCTAGAACCTACGACAAAAAGAAGTACCAGGTGAATAAATCATAAATAGATAGATAGATAGATGATAGATTAGACAGATGATATATATATATATATATATATATATATATATGATAGGTAGATGATAGATATTATGATAGATAAATAGACAAAAGATAAGTTATAGATAAATAGTGCATGATAGATGATATACATATAGATGATTAATAGAAGATAGATACATAGATCAATGATGGGTAGATGATTGATAGATGATGGAAAGATGATAGATATAATGCCCCTCACTGGGTAGAGCATGGTCAGATTGCAATGCCTCCCTGCAAGTTCTTGCAAACATTGGAAGATGTTGATTCTAAGAAGGTTCAGCATTCTCCATTGCAAAGGAGATGCCCCAGCTTTCCCATCATCCCAATTTATGAGGTAGATGCAAACAGATTGCTCTAGTTGGTCTGCAGTTTCCTATCTTATTCAGCTTTCTATGCCATTGCTCTTAAGTTAAAGTGATGCTAAGAAATCTAGTCCAGAAAGCTTGGTTTGGAAACCAGAGCACAGATATGCAATCCCACAACTGAAGTCCCTTGGACGCCCACAGCCCCTCACTCTGACTTTCTTTGTCTAACTTTATTCTCCCCTGCTTGAGCCTTGATGTTACTCTGGACCCTTCCAGTTCAACTTCTGTTCAGTTAGCTGCAGTCCCCACTTGATTTTGATTCCCTTTGCTGTAAACTATTGCCCTAGGATCCTATCAGGGACAGCACAGTGGATGCTATGGTAATGTATTTGTGGGCACCTGTCTTGTGTGACAGAATCTCACACTTTCCTTTTATTGACGATCTTGGCAGTTCTGGCGAGATGTTTTATAGGATGGCTCTTCATTGAAATCTCTGATACTCTGCCCATGACTAACTTGAGGGGTTGGAAGAGGAAGTCCACAGAGGTACCATTTTCAGGATACCATTATGATTGCTTATAATCGTCAGGATTCTGTCTAGGAAGCCCTTCTTTCCTCCCTTTCCATGGTGTGCTCCTTCAAAGGAAATCTCTTCACACCGAGTCACTGGGGGCCTTGTTCCCCTTTTGAGTGTCGAGCATCTACATTTATGTCTGGAATGCTTCTTCAAGGGAAATGTCTCTTTGTACTCATTTTTTTGGTCACTATTTTTTGTCACTGTAGACTCTCTTAATCTATTTAAAACTGTACATATATGTGTCTCTGTGCCTGTGTCTCCAACTTGTGTATGAGTGCTGACAGAGGCCAGAAGATTTGATTCCTGGGCTGGAGAATAAGAAATTTTATTATTTTCAGACTCCTGGGCTGGAGTTACATATGGCTGTGAGTCTCCCAACATAGATGCTGTGAACTGAACCTGGGTCCTCCAGAAGAGTAACGAGACCTCTCCTAAGTCGAGCCATCTCTCTAGCCTCACCCATGTCTGTCTTACTCACTGGACTCTGCTTCAAAAATTTCTGCTTCAGCACTTTGGAATTCCTTCAGGTGCTTGCTATGCCTCGTTGACTCACACCCAACATTCTACTGCCTTTTTTAAAAAAATTAATGAATTAATTTGTATTTTGGCAATCCTCTGTCTTTTAGCACTACAGATTCAATAAGCTCATCACGCTCAAATATTTAAGCTGGAATTTTTCTGAAGGATTCTGATTCCTTTTGTGGAAAAGATGATATTAAGAACCATGACTCGGAATTTGAGCCTCTCACTCTACTCCATCTATTAATCTTAAAAATTGCATCTCTAGGTCTTGTGTTCCCACTTGGAAACACTTACACCCTCTTCCTCTTAGAGTTAGTACCAATGTGAAAACATAATTCACACGGGGGCTGGAGAGGTCACTCAGCAGCCCATATATTTACTGCTCCAACAGAGGACATGAATTCGGTTCCCAGCATCCACGTGGCAGCTCAGATTGCCTGTAACTCTGATTCCAGGGAATCTGGTGCCCTCTTCTGGCCTCTGCAGGCAAACAGACTCACATGTGGTACATTTGCATACATGCAAGGAAAATGCTTAGACATATAAAATAAAAATAAACAAATAAGTAAAATAAATAATTCATGCATTAAAATTATATTATTAATAATAATATTTTATTTCTATATATGGTGTACAATCCATTATAGTATAATTAACTTTATTTGTTTTTGAGCTACATTGTGCATTTAAATTTTTTGCCAAGCACCTACACACAGACAAAACATTAAAAGTGACAATTATTTTTTTATTGCAAAATTATCTCACTAAATTTCATTACAGATTCCATAATTACTCATGCTCCATACAATCTTATATCGCTCAAAATTAATATCGTTCTACTATAAGAATTGTATTGACCAATAAATTAAGATATCATAATTCATACTGACACTAAGTGAGCCAATACTTTGGTACTAGCATGCTCTTGATGAATGCACATATAAATAACGTGTGTGTGCACCTATTTGCACGTTTCTGTAAGTACCCATATATAATCAGAGGACCTAGTCACAAAAGTAGCAAGAATGAGGGTGTAATCGTGACAGTGATAGCATCAAGGTGACAGGTGATAAAATCCCCCAACTGGTGCTCTGAGCTTCTGGCCTCCCCATCCCTTGTGAAAACAATTGCTCTTTCAAATGAGGATCTGCAAACTTCCTGTGACTCACAAACCACTGTACAGATGCTTCTAAGGGACCAGTAGGATGGACCAGTTGGAAGAGTGCTTGCTGAGGACTCGAGTTCCATTCCAAGCCCTCAAGGAAAAAGACAGACTCAGTCTGGTGGTGTGGCCTTCTAGGCATGTCACCGGAGAGATGGACAGTGGAGACTGGCAAACCAACCATGCAGAGGAGAGAAGTAGGGTTTCTGACACACCTGGGCTGGCTGAAGTCCTGAGCGGTGGGTCCTGGTGGAAAGGAAGGGATGGGAGCCCACGCACCTGGGAGTGGATCTCTCAAGCCTCCTTTCTGTTGTGATTTGTTTTCTGGAGTCATTTAACAACACACACACACACACAAACACACACACACACACAGACATACACACACAAACACACACACAGACACACACACACAGACACACACACATACCACCAACAAAAACAAAATTCAAAATAACAACAAACAACAACCAACCAACCAACCAACCAAACCTGTAGTACAGTTCCTTCCCAAGCTGATGACAGACATTTCATTTCAAAATGTTCCTTTCATGTGAGATTACAATGTCTGGGGCTCTTTTCCATTTCTATGATTTTTAAGAGGTAATTTGCATGGGTTCTCTAATTCACACCTCTTTCAACTTTGCTGGAGTTTCCTTCCCTGCACTCCAGTGGTCCCTATTTAAAAATGGGTTTAGAGAGTATCAGGGGGTTTGTTGAGCTGGAATTGTGTCCTGTGGGAACCCACATCTGTGTGGGGCTGGAGGGGTTAACTGAATAAAACGCCACACATTTTTCTGAAGCTGTACTTAAAGCTGATTATTTCAAGGTGGCTTTCACAATTATGTCCGAATGTTTTAATGAGGTTGTTTTTCATTTTTCTCAAGACTTCTTTACTTTCCCTGCCTCCCCTCTTTCCTATTGATTTTCCAGCCACTCTCCTTTATGTTGCCATTGGCAGAACTAGCCACATAAATGACCACAGTTTTGTCCAGAAATTTCCCTCCACCTCGCAATCCCTTCTCTCTGTCTTCTGAGTGCTCATCATCTGAGGAGAGTCTACTGGTGATCTGATTCCTAGTGCATTTTAATTGCAACCTAAGACCCAGACCAGGTACACTTTTTAAAGTGTATTATTATTTTTAACAATTTATTTATTTACTGAGCATTTTATATATGAGAGCTCCATTTGCATCGTTCCTCCTTCCCTACTACCTTCTCCAACTCCTCTGGTTCCCCCCCCCTCCTCCTCTCACGTTCGTGATCTCAGTGTTGCTCCTATGCACAGATCACTTGGGATTGGTTAAACACTGTGAGGTGGGGAGAGGGGGCCTCATCCCTGGAAAAGGCTCTCTTAGTAGGATTAACTGCCCAAGGCTTTTCATTTAGGGGTGGGGCCCCTTGAAATGTTCCCCATCCGCGTAGGTATGTCACCTGGATCTGTCATCATGCTGGTCTCGTTTAGGAAGCCACATTGACATTCCATAGGTGCAGCTCCCCAAGCATTTATGGATTACTCCTGTCTATGTTGTACTTTAAAATATTAATTGTTTGACCCCTCATTTTGATTGCTGTGTGTTTGCTACACATGGTACCGAGATTTATAAGGAGTTTTCATACAAATATATCATGTATTTTGAGTATATCTTGCCACCCCTTTACCCTTCTGTTTGCCGTCACCTCTCTGTCTGTTTTGTTTACTTTCATGTCATATATATATATGTATGTATGTATATATATGTATGTTTGCATGTAGCTTTATAACATATGGGATGCACAAATGAAAGCTTGTGGTATTTGGTTTTTTTTTTTAAGCCTCATGTATTTTGCTTAGCATGGCAATCTCCAGTTGGATCCATTTTCCAGCTAACGGCGTTCGTTTTAAATTTCAGTCTGCCCATCTTAGTTGTAGCTCTTTCCCGTTGTAGTGCCATTGCTTAAAGATCCCTTTGGGCTCAAAGGCATGATATTTCATCATTTATTGCATTTTTTATTATAAGCTTTTGGGACCTGTTTGGCCATACCTGCAGCTCTTTGGTCCCAGCCTTTTCCCTTGGGTACAACCCCACCCACCTACCCAGTGAGGGCCACCTTCCCTATTCTATCAGGAACCAGCATTCAATTAAGTTGCTCAAGGAAGACACGGCTGTGACACTTGTCACATGCTACAACTTTTGGACAGTTCTGTGTAACAGTATATAACTAGACAGTACAAGCTGATGTCAGAGATTGGAGTCAGAATGTGCCTGCTGCTCCTTCAACAGAGGTTCTGGCAAGACTGGCAAGATTTATGGCTTCCTAAAGAGGGATGCCAGCCTCCTAGACTGTAGCTGTAAGCGACATTGGTATGCCAGACACTCCTCTCCTTGCAAACACCATGACACAGAAGCAAGATCCCTCCTAGCATGTTGTGTATTTCCCAAATGGTAATCATAATAATTAGACCCGATTTCCCTTATTTTCCTTGACTATCTTTGAATCCAATAGTTCATTCTCACTTTAGTTCAAGATCTTTATAACTATAATGGACTATATTATTTTTTTAATACAGATGTGGAGACATTCTGAATTGTTCTCTGAAATGAAAGAAAATGCAACATTTTGTAGTACAAAAAGAATGTGCATTTAAGGTAGGTGGCAAGCTCTCTTAGCCAAGCCCATCAAACTTGGGAGCATTTACATGGCGCCCCCTCTGCATATGTTTGGGTTTTGAAGCTTATTGTTTGCTTCTTTAGACTATATAAATCATACTGGAATGTTCTACCACTTGGTAGGGAGAAGACAAATTAGGTGGCTTGTTTTGAAAAGGCTTTTTTAAAATTTGGGTCTTTGTATAATGCTAATGTTAGTTTCCAAGACTCACCTACCATTTTTCATTGTTGTGAAAATACTAAAATAATAGATAATAGGAAATTGTGTTTTTCTCAGGAACCCTAAGGATTAGCAAATCTTGTGGGAAAACTGTCACTTCCCCCACAGCAAGCCGCAGATGTTTTCTCTACACACATCTAAACAAGCATTTTGAAATATCCATTTGTAACTGATATTTTCTCCTTTTAGTCAGCTGTCTGGCACCCTGTGAGCCAGGGAGCATGGCTGGCTGTGTGGCTAAAATTCTGTATCAGGCACATTCATCAATAGGAGACGATGGAAAATGAACATGTGAAAAACAATGTTAGAAAACAAAAGTCACAGTATCCAGGTCTCTGTAGCATGGAATATGTTCACGGGCAGGAGCCCTTCATGGCTTCTTCGCTGGCCTAGTCCTCTTCTGCGTAAGTGATTCCAAATTCAACAAAAACCTTCTTGAACCTTTAGTACTCTATTAATAAGATGAATTGGCATCAAATTTAATAATTGGGAAAGGACAGCACCTAGGAAAGATAAACTGGTGTTTCTGACGAGAAATGGGTACAGGGGTATCAAACTGAGAGTGGCTGTAATCTTAATCTGAAGAAAAGGAAACACTGTACCTCTTCTTTGAGATGTCATATTTCTCTCTCTCTCTCTCTCTCTCTCTCTCTCTCTCTCTCTCTCTCTCTCTCTCTCTCTCTCTCTCTCTCTCTCTCTCTCTCTCTCTCTCTCTCTCTCTCTCTCTCTCTCTCTCAGGCAGCACAGTGGATCCCAGTTCTACACTCAACCCATGCCACCTCCAGCTCACAAAAAAAGTCTGATTCTGAAGTCAACATCTTCTATGCTTTGCTTACCCCAAAGAGCACTGTCAAGCTTTTATGCTTTTTGTTTTGTTTTGTGAAAATTTTATGCTTTTATACAGATAGTAATGACTTTAAGCAATCCTGGTCAATGGCCCCAGCAACAATGAGCCAGGTCCTGCCTTGCCCTGCGAGGGGATGGGGAACACCAGCTCACTTCATCAGCACCATCTATCATGGCTTGTCTTTCTAGACTGTTGCTCCCTCTGTCCTTCCTGACTGTGGCACCCTCAGGGTAAGCCCAAGTTCCACCTATTCCTCAATTTTGCACCTCCTCTCTCCTGCTTCCCTTCAGGGCTGACCGGCATCAAGTTCTGATGGAGCCCTTGAGTATGAACCGATCTGTCTCAGTCTCTCTTCGTTGACATATGTTATCTCCAGTCTCAGTGGATAAGTATAGGCTACACGTGGTAACCACTTCATAATTTGGGGTGTGCAGCATTATACCATTGTATCACATCTCCACTAGGGTGTTCGATGGACTTGGATGACCAGGGCACGTTCCTTCTCATTGAGAGAAACTCCCCGAGAAGTTCATTTGAAAATATACCTAATGAATTGTAAGTGGTGACTAGAATTTCCCAGAAAGATGTCATAACTGATTAACTGTCCACTGGTGAATATTTCAGAAATGTCATCTATCACTCCTTCCGGACAAATCATTCTGATGGTGCAGTTTCAGCATCATATCTGGCACCTCTGCCTTCTCCTAATCCCTTGGGAAACCAAAACTAAAACAAGGAAGTATCTTACAGATTGGTATGCCCTGCAGTACAACTGCATTTTAAAAATGTGACTTAAAACCAACCACACTGCCATTGCACTCGTAGGCAATTTATTCTCAATGTGCTAAGTCAGATTTTTGGGGTAAAGTAGCTATGTTTTATGACGGTTGGTCATTGGGCATTTTAGATTTTAATAGCATTTTATTTTGTGTGTAGAAGAGAAGAATCGTAAGTTGGTATACTGCTGCTTTAGATCCAATGTGTAAAATTAGTTCAAGTCAATTAAAAAAACTATCAAGTTTCTGAGCATTCATTGACTCTTTGTACACTAGAGTGTTTGCACAAATGGGCTTACCACAAGAGGCAACTAGAGGAAACATCGCTTAGAGCTAAGACTACATGATTATGGAGAGGGGAGAGTTTCTGGATCTTTTTTATTTATTGTTATTTTTCACTTATGTGCATTTATGGATGTTTATGTGTACATCTGTGCATGTGAGTGCAGTGTCTCTGGAGGCCAGAAGAGGGCACTGGACCTCTTGGAGCTGGAGTTACAGATGGTTGTGACCTGAATGACATGGGTGCTAGGAACTGAACCTGCATCTTCATCAGGAACAGTGTACACGCCTAATGTCTGAGCCATCTTTTTAGCCTGAGAAGTTAGTTTCCCATTGCTCACCCAGTAGGAGAAAACTATATTCTGAATGCTGTTCTCGTTCTGCCCTTAGTGGGCAGAGCTGGCACACATCCTCAACCCTGCCTCCACATCATGGCAGACAGCAGTCCTCCGCATGGCTCGTGTGCTCACCTGCAATCAAACTTGAGCATGATCACTGTGATCAATAGCTTCAAGTTTACTGACCCCATAGTGTGCTTTAAGCAGATACTGTGGCCCAAACACTGTTATTGTCCCCTCCCTAGAGGTCAGTGGGGACTTCAGAACACTCTCCACTGAAGCCCTGGTTTGAACCAGAATCCAACACGGCATTCGTCCCCCCACATCCCCTGTCTTCCTTTTCCTCCCCACTCTCTTTTCCTCTCATCCTGTCTTCTTGTTACTTGCCTCTCTTCCCTCCTTCATGCCTGTCTTCCACTTGAACTAGATTCAGCATTACTTTCACATTTCTAGCTTGAATGTTTGAAGAAATTAAAACAATATTTCTGGCTAGTGTTCTGGCTAAAAACAGAGCCCTTTGTAAAATGACACACATTTATTTTCCAAAGACAAACATTTCATATTAAATGTTTATTAAATTATCCACAAGCTTTAAATCTTAATTAACGCATATTAAGTTGAAACAGTACAAAAGAAAACCAAAAGAATTTGCTTATGAAGAATGCTTTGAGTTAGTGAAAGTGAATGGAAGCTGCCCATTGCTTGTGTTGAAGGCCATTTTGTTTACTACTGTGTTCTGTGAGTAAATTTAGCACACCAGTGAGATAGGTACCTGGATTCCTCGAAGACAGTGGATCTGAAGACTCCTCATTATGCAAATAAGAATCCCCTCATGGTATTCTTTGCTTAGGGACTCCAACCTGTGTTTCAAAGTTTTCTTGGTTCTCCGCAGGGAGTGGTAACAAGTAAGCAGAAAGAGATGCTTTAAAATGAAAAAGAAGGGAAAAAATGCAATCTGCCATGGTTACAGCTCTCTTATAGTTCTGGGAAATAGAATTCATGATTAACACTGGTAGGGGAGACAATGACTGTATGGGTGTATGCATGAATGTGTGTAAGTGTGTGTATATGTATGTGTGCATATGTGTGTGGGTATGTATATGTATGTGTGTATGTGTTTTTATGTATGGGTGTGTGTGTGTGTGTGGATATGGATGGGTGGGTATGTATTTGTGTATGTATGTGTATGGGTGAGTATGTGCAGTGGTTTAAATAGTTTTGGCCCCCATAGTTTCATGTGTTTCAATGCTTGGCCACACTATTAGGAAGTGTGGCCTCATTGGAGTAGGTGTGGCCTTGGTGAAGGAAATATGTCACTGCATGGGTTGGCTTTGAGGCCAACTATGCTCAAGTTTCACCCAGTGTGGGATAGTCTTCTCCTGCATGCCTTTGGATTAACATATAGAGCTCTCAGCTCTTCCTCCAGCACCATGTCTGCCTGCACGCTGCCTTGTTTTCTGCCTTGATGATAATGGACTAAACCTCTGAACTGTAAGCCAGCCTCAATGAAATGTTTTTCTTTATAAGAGTTGCCTTGCTCACGGTTTGTTTTCACAGCCATAAAACCCTAAGACAGTATGTATATGTGTGTGTGTGTGCATGTGTGTGGGTAGGTATGTATATGTGTACGGATGTGGTTTTAAGTGTATGTGTGTATATCTGTATGTGTGTGTGTGCGCATATGTGTATGTATGTGTGTATGTGTACGCACACACAGGCATATGAAAGCTTTGCATTTGCAAAAGCATTTAATAACTCTTAAGAGTGACCTGCATGAATATAAATCCTGAGAGTGTTGGTGGGTGGAATGATGCTCTGCTCTCTCGATTCCTTGGTCTGCAGCAGTCCCTGAGTGCTAGCCTTCTACCATGAGTGAACACATCCCATCAGAGTCTGGGTATCTATAGGCAGTCATCATAGCTCTCACTGCCTCGCTAGCTTTTCTTTGTGTTCTTAAAAAAAAAAAATCAAAATCCCAGAAATGTTTTTCTTCAGAAATTGTATTCAGAACCCCAACACAAAGTGAGATAAAAGCCAAGGAACTGTTTTGAAATGGTCAGAACTTAGGGATCTGCTTCCTAGGGTCTCTCTGGTGCAATGTCCTCCCTGATACCAGTCCTGGAGATTATCCTAGTATCCAAGGAATTTTCTGGTTATTCACTAGTTTGGGTAAAGACTGTGAATGTCCTAGGAACAATATGAACATCTGGAAGCAGTTTTATACTCGGGCCATTACACTGTAGCCATTCCTAGTTCTGCTCTTTTATTAGCTAGCAATAAGCAGAGCTCTGAGCAGCTGAGAACCAGGGAGATGGGCTTCGAGTTGAGGAAGACTGAAGAGAAAATGAAAACCTATTGGCTTATCTTGGGGAGAGCAGACACATCCTCACCTGTTCATGGTTTGGATACTTCATTTCCCAGTTGGTGACATTGCTTGGGACCTTTAGGAAGCGGGACCTGACTAGAGGAAGTAGGTTACTAAGGACATCAATTAGGAGCCTGTAGTCCTGCCTTTAGTTCTGAATGCTGACACAGGATCTGCCACGCCGTGAGACATGTCTACTATACACTGCTACTGCCGTGGACTATAGAGACCCATGGAGACCAAAGCCAAGGCAAACCTTTCCTTGTATAAATTTCTGTCGGGTGTTTTGTTATAGTAACTAATACATAGATTAAAGTCACTACTCACACTCATTTCTGGAAGCCCTAGGCTTTGCCATTTTGGTATTTGCTCTATTTATTGGGAAGCTAAGAAGCTTCTAAAAGCTCACTCAGAATATAGGAAACTGGCTCAGTAGCTCAGAGGAAAAAAAAACCTCCTTAATTGTCCCAAACTGTTCAGTATAAATATGAGTTTCCTGGGCACCTTTGACTTGGAGATCTACTTTGAGATATTCTGGAGTCCTATTACATGATAATTCATATTTGAATTCTTTCCTGGCCAAGCTATGCATGCCTGAAGGTGCCTCAGAAATAAGAGAAGGCCAGAGGGTTATATCTGTATGAGATTTACCCTAATCTATGTCAGATCCTGATTCCATGCTTACTCATTATGTAAAGTGATCAGTAAAAGTTATTCATGTTTTCCAAAGGTGATGATGGAGACAGGTGGCAGATGTGTAAAGGAATGTGTAATGCTTTCAGGTTTGCTGCAAGCATGGTAGAATTTCCTTGTGTAACTGTGAGTACTGCAAATTTTAGGAAAGGATGTCTTTGATTAGAAATTCAATGTTAACACTTATCATGTCATGTCCTTTTTTTCCCCACCATTTAGGTATTCAGACATTTATCAATTATATATGAATTCTCAGGTATATAAAGTTTAGAACCCCTCATACTGTGAATTTTTTCTTTCTCACTCTGTAGGGCTTTGTAAATCTCTTCTCATTCTTTCTCACCTCCTCCCCGTCTCTTACTGAGGGCGAGTCTGCCATTATTGGGATGCTTTCATTGTCTTTGTGGGTAAAACGTATTACATTCCTTGTTCATTAAAATGATAAGTAATCTTTGCCCTTGGGGTGGTTTGAATGAGAGAGCATTGAACCCAGGTCCTCTGAAGAGCAGCTAGTGCTCTAACCACTAGACCACCTCTCAAACCTATTTCAACCTTATTTCTTTACTTTCAGACCTCTATAGATGTCAGAAATATATTTCTATCCCATGTCAGAAGCACAGCTCTATCATCTCTATTTTTTCCTAGACACATATGTGGATCTCCCCTCTGTGTCTGTATTATTTATAATTATCCTATGGGTTGAAATCAACATATTACTTTAAAATTTTTGATTTTCTTGAAATACATCTCAGTATTGTCTATTATTATCATATTGTGATCACAATCAATAGTCTGGTAATATTTATTATTTTTTAAAGACACTCTATGTAAGTTTTCAGATTCCCTCACCAAGACTAGAATGCGCTCCCAAGTGTCTGACAATAGATGCTTCTGGATAACGAATAATTCAAATGACGACTTTTATTATTCTATCAAAGAATTCATGAGGATATCAAGAGCTCTTCACTGTTCCTTATCTTCCTCTGTTAAATTTCTGAAAAAAGATGTGTTTTTTTTTAAATCTCCAGTTCTCTCAGTTTTTACTTCTTATGACTCCAGTCCCAGACGTGTGAAGGATATTTACTATTGTTATTTTTCAAAACAACACACCATTAAATCACAAAATTATCCTGTATTATGCTAGTTTTTGCCTTCAGTTTTATTTTGACAAAGTTAACATTTTATCATGACTTCAGATTCATATATCTTGTGTGTAGCTTTGTAATTCTTTACATTTTGATTCATTCCCAGCCTTCTATTTTAAATGCATCTGTTACAGGAATCATATCATCATTTTCTGCGAATCTCTGTGACTTCAAATTGATGATTTTGATTACATTACTATAATTATTGTTATATTAAGATTTATTTCAGCTTAATTATTTAATAAGTTCCATTGTTCTCATTTCATCGTCATTTTCCACCCCCTTGTTTAATTTGCAAGTTAGATTTTATGTTCTTCTCTTAAAACTTATTATTTGCATACAATTCATTATCCGAAATAATGGGTTTTGTTATGGCATTTTCGTACACTAATCATGTCCTTTGACACCCTTATGTCCATTGCCCTTTGTGGAGTCCATCACTCCTCCTTCAGGGCACCTTATTTCTCTCATACTGTTCTACAGTCAATAAAGAATTAGAATAAATCGCCTTACCAGCTTAAAATTTAAGGTATGCTTTGCGCTGATGTAGTTATGTGTGTGTTTAACCCAAGAACGGCTTCTTTAGTGATGTTGGAACAGTATCAATTATCTGCCACACTGATGATGTAAAAAGCACATCCTCCTTTCCACCCCTTTTACCTTAACTGTCTTCAACATATTCCTACTATCACAGGCTACGTATTCCTCATCTGAAAATCTAAAATCCAAGATGCTCTCCAAATTCTAAAAAGAACGTTCCGAGCATTAACGTGACATTAATTCTCGACTTTCCCACGTAACAATCTCTCAGTGTCTTAGCTAAGGTTTTTTTTTTTATTGCTGTGAAGAGACACCATGACCACGGCGATCCTTATTTGGGGCTGAGAGATTCAGCCCATTATCAGGCAGCATGGGAATCACGGGAGCGCGCAGACAAGGTAGCCAAGAGTTCTGCATCTGGTTCTACAGGCGTCGGGATGAAAGAGCAACCCTAGGCCTGGCTTGAGCTTGCTTCGAGCTCCAGAAACATCCACGCCCAGCCCTAGCAGCACACTTCCTGCAACAAGAACACACCTCCTAAAACCGCCAACTCCTATGGGCCTATGGAGGCTGTATTTTATTCAAACCGCTACACTGAGTTATGTCAATTTTATGTCCTTCCCGTCCGAGCCATTGCCCACTTACATGAGAAGCTGACCCTTTTCCTGTGCGACACATTTTTTTCAAGCCCACAGTTTGAGTGTTGGGAGAGATTCACTGATATTCCCTAATCAGTGAGTTCCTGGGAAACACAGGAAAATGTCACACAGTTTAGGAGGATATGGTGCCACCACAGGCATTGTCAATGTGAGCATAAAAAGAAAAAGACAAAAAGGAAGAAACCAAAATTAATCAAAAGACACGAGCAAGGACACCTCATACTCATCAAAGGTAAAGTCAACCAAGATGGCATCGCAGTTCTGAACATCTATGCCCCCAATACAAGGGAAAAAGAAAAAAAAGAAAGAAAAGTTGAACCTCCACCACAAACTGTGCAAACATGAGACAGACAGGAAGCAGTGCGGTGAAATAACACAATGGCACTCAGCAGTGAGCATAGAAGGGGTTCTCTGGGCCAGCCCTAGAGGATTGTTCTTAATGCTTGATGTATGTATGCCTAGCTGAATTTCAAAACTGCATGGGACAAATGGCACACCTTTAAAGCCTTAAATTTCCTACCTTTTTGAATGAAAATATCTTTAACTATTTTCCAATGTCCGTGCCACCATTATGTTTAGGGAAAGGAGTGTTTAAGTCTTAAAATCTCTCAGGTTCACAGGTCAACATAGGAACACAGGGTGGGTCATGATTAGACTCAGAAGACACAGATGATATTTTGTTGCTGTTGTTGTTTTTGTCTTCTTCTTCTTCTTCTTCTTCTTCTTCTTCTTCTTCTTCTTCTTCTTCTTCTTATTATTATTATTATTATTATTATTATTATTATTCTCCTTCTTCCTCCTCCACCTTCTTTCTTTCTTCTTCTTCTTCTTCTTCTTCTTCTTCTTCTTCTTCTTCTTCTTCTTCTTCTTCTTCTTCTTCTTCTTCTGATGAGACTCAGTCTGGAGTTAGTGTTAGTGGGTCAGACTTTGGGGCTGATTACAGATTGGATATAAAGAGTCCCTCTGGAAGGGTCATAGCTATTCAATCTGTGAGTCCCTGATAGTAGAATTCTTGAGAGGTGATGGGATCATGTGAGTGCTAACTTCATCAAGGCTTTAAGCCATTATGGCTGCTGCAGCTGAACATGCCCATAAGTAGTCATGCTTGGTTGGGAATATAGGGTAACAGACCAGTGGAAAATGAACCCTTCTTCTGGCCTGTCCCCAATTTGGGGACTTGAAAATATCCACTCCCATAACTCAGGGTTAAAGGCCAAGCAATACTTCTGGAAAAGCTGTGCTTTGCCACTAGCGCACTGCACATGTTCCAAAGACCCTATAAAAAGCCCACCCGCTCCGCCCAGCCCACAGCTTTTTCTGTTCCTGCGCAGAGGCAGCCATCATTCTGTATTTCTCACCAGGAAATCTCTTGTGTGAGGTTTGCTGCGTGGTGTGACTTTGTGATATTCTCTGGCTCCCGACTGCCAAGAGACCCTTGTGTCAGAAAATCCTTTTGGGGGAGGGGGTATCTGTCAGTCCCCCTCTTCTTACCTCTTTCTTCTTCCTAGCTGCCATGATGCGAGCAGCTGCAACCGAACCCACGCAGATGGATACTCTCCCCACATCACTTCCAAAGCAGTGGCATCAGACACGCTTGGGTGGAAATCCTCTGAAACCATGATCCAAGACAAACCTCTCCTTTAAAAATATTCTCTATTTCAGGTATTTTGTATCAGCGATGAAACACTGATTGCCATCGGGTCTAAAGGGCAGGCTCAAAAAGTTAAATGATGTCACCTTAGACATATCTGTGTGCCAATAGTGGTAGAAGGGGGACTTGGCACATGTGGCGGAGTGAGGAGGGCTGAGGTGATGAAAATGATGTGAACTGTACAGCCAGAGTCTAATTTAGAGGATCTTTGTACAAGGGGAACTGCTAATGTACCATGGAGCTGTAAGACTGGGGAAAACCCTTGCTTATGCTGGTCCCAGAGACGGAAGGACCAGGAAGAGCTTCTTCTCCTGCCCGGAAGTAGCTACCCCTGATAGCACTGTGGGTCTAGCCGAGGCAAGCTAATTTTGGATCTCTGATGTCCAGACACAAAGATGAGATTTGTACCCTTTAAATCTCAGCATTTCTAAAGAAGAGCAACAGGAAACCCATGCCTGGTTGAGGATGGTCACTGTCTTTCTCTAAGGCATTTCTTGGTTAGACTACAAGTGGGTATACGGTGTGTGTATGCATGTGTGTGATGTATATGTTTAAAACCACTGTTTGTGTATGTGGTATAATTTTAGGTCAAATTCAGAGTTACAATTATTTACTTTTATTATGTTTACCTTTGTATCTTTCTTCTCCTATCCTGAAAATTGCAGTACTTGGTGACAAAACATTTTTTTCCTTACTCAATCACAGGTTATGAACAAAATGGCACTAGAATGATAATATTCTAATGATCACTAAATATCTTATCATAAAAAGCACTTATGTTTTAGATTCTATACCATTATAGAGTATAAAATCAAATTACTATGTCTTAAAGTCATTTGAAATATATATTCTCTCTGATTATGCATCAAATGGAAGCAGAATTAGCTTCGCATGTTTCACTTGTAGATTTTTAATGATTGCTTTCAGTTGAACTTTATTTAATAACCATGTAAAATATTTTTATGGTTTGAATATTAAGCCTATAAATTTAAAAAGTTTGGCATCTATTCTAGTCTTTTCCACTCTCCCCATTATCCATTGTGAGGGCAAATATTTAAAAACCACTGGGAAAATGTCACTGATTTATTTTAATGAATTACTCAGAGACTTCATTATGTATCAGTGATGTGAATACAAACCCAAGACTATGCAAACTTTAAAACATTTTCAAAATACACAGAAAAAAAAAATCAGAGGAGGCACCCCAAATCCACCATCAGCCTTATGATTTGCCTATTTGTTGTTTGCTATCTGTATTTGTTATTTTTTTTGTGTGTGTGTCTCATGTATTTTGAAACAAGATCTTGAAAACAAGCACTCTGTTCTCATCCCTTTGTTAATAATTGTCTCACAAAGGTAAGCAATTTCAGAACGCAAACATTAATCCTTCCTTCATAGCCTCAAACACAGAGAGTGTCAGTGTGGGGGCCTGGACTCATTCTTGTAATTCTCTCTCTTCTTTGAGCTAGAATCCAAATCAAGTCAACTTGCTGCAAATTTTTCTCTTACAACATTTTATTTTTAATGCGTAGTCTCTATGTCATAGCTATGTTTTGTTTTGTTTTGTTTTTTTAAATCTGGACTTGTTGATTGAGCCATTTGGCTATTCTACAGATGTCTGCATGGCTTGCACTTTACAGGTTCTCTGCCTTGGATGTTATTGCAGGCATTTCTCAGTGTATCCCCCTCTAAAGTTATTTGAATTAAGATTGATTCAAAAGTCATGTTTGGTTTTCCAACCATGAGATGCCTTGGATGTTTCTGCCCTCATCCCTTTTCAAGGATCCGTTCCTAGGTCCACCAACTCAACAGAGGCTTTCAGAATGATACTGTTTTGATTCCAGCCAAAGCTTGTTTTCATTCTAACTGAAATTCCTCCATAAATCCAAGCTCACCATTCTACTACTTGTTTATATGATATGATTCACCTGGAAAGATCGGATTAGTCCTTGATTAATATAAAGATATTCAAATTTTTTCACATTAACGGGGGGCTCCTTGATATCCTTAATCAACAGGTTCTCTTTCTTTGTTTCTGTTCTGTTTTTCTCTCCTTTTAAAAAACCCATTTGGATGTCCGCATTGGCATGCATTGGATGACTCTCCAGCCCTGGAATTAGTCTCACTGTTACTGCTCAGATTTTTTTCCCATCCTTAGACATGTCAATTTGGCTCCTAAATCATTTTGACACAATTATAGTAAATTTTGATAACTTCTTCCTTTTTTGATGTAATACTCCATGCTCATTTTTACATTTCTTGCCCTAAATTTGAATCAGTCATTTCTCCAAGGATCTCTGATTCTCTTTTAGAGTAAAATGCAATTATATCCAGGCCAATAATTTGGGTACCAGGGGTGCACATTATTAGCTACTAGGTTGATGGTAATTTCTAGATGTTCTTAGGATAAAAAATTGAAAACGTGAAATCAATTCTTATTTGAGTTCGGAATGACAGCGAGACTATGTTTTAACTAAACCCCCTTAAAAAAAATCAAAAATGTGTATTTATGTTTTTTCTCCCTTTATGGGAATCCCAGTTACCAAAGACACTGACCCTGGTAGAATTATCATTCTTTTTTTTTTTTTTTTTTTTTTTGATTCCCCATTATCAAAATGGTGCCTGAGATGGCCAGCATTATGATGAAGTACCTCATGGCTATTCTTCATTCTTTATTCCTCATCATTTATTCAGTCGGAAAATGTAGTCAGATTATATTTTGAAGTCTCACGCTGTTACCTTTTACATTCGACAATGCCCCTCATTCGATTCACATATTCTTCCAGTTATTTAACTTAGTTAAAAAAAAAACCCAGAAGATATATTTTTAATCACAGCCTCACATTTACAGAAAACCTTAGCAGACAGTAGTGGTCCATATGCTCAGCTCTCCACACCTCCCCCAGGCCACTCTGTTATTGGCATCTTGCACTAGTGAGTTATGTTAGTGCATAGTGTTAAAAGTAAAAAGCTAGGAACTGGGGAGATGGCTCAGTCAATAAAATGCCTGCTGTGCAAGGATAAGAGCCTGAGCTCAGATCCCTGAAACCCAGATAAAAAGCCCAGCACTGGTAGGGATGGGAGGAGGGGACCAAAGGATCCCTAAAGCTCTTTGTCTAGGCAAATGAACATTGTGAGTTCATTCAGAGAGCCTGTCTAAAAAAACTAAAGGTAGATAGACAGTGAAAGTGGCTTAATGAGTAAAGATGCTTGCTGGGTGAGGCTAGGCAACCAAGTTCAATCTCCAAATGAAAATCGATCCCATAGATTTGTCCTCTGACTACTACAAGGGCTGTGGCACACCCACTCCCACCCCTACCAACATATATACATGCACCCCCCCAAATAAATAATATCTGAAAAAGATTAGATGGGAAGTGAGTAAGGAGGACAGGTGACATCCATGTCTGGTTTTTACATATGAATTTACACATGTGCAAGTCCATTCCTACACGTGCAGATGCCTACACAAACCAGTACATATTCCACACATATAACACAACACAATCTGATATTGCTTTTAACTTATTATATCATTCATTGCTACTCATTGCTTTTGCTGTGTATTTTGTGGGTCTTGACAAATGTGTAATGGCATGTTGTTTTAGTTACTTTCGTAGTTCTATGAAGAGACACCATGACTTAGGCAGCCAATAAAGAAAAACCATTTAATTGAGGGCTTGCTCCTAGTATTAGTAGGCTAATTCATGGCAGGAAGTATAGCAACAAGCAGGCAGGCATGGCACTGGAGCAGTACCTGAGAGCTTACATCTAATTCATAAGCAGGCAGCAGAGCCTATTGTGAACTGCTGAACTCTCAAAGCCTAGCCCTAGTGACACACCTCCTTCAGCAAGGCCACACCTCCTAATCCTTTCCAAGCAGTTCCACAGACTTGGAACCAAGCATTGAAATAGATGAATCTGTGAGGGGTCACTCTCACTCAAACTACCACACATAGACTCAACATTATATAAATAATGTGCTATAGCCATATTGCTATAGTTTTAGAATCACCATCTAATGATTCCTGGGCTTCCTGTGTGCATCATTTCTTAATCTCTCCACCAAAACCTAGAAACTACTGATTAAAAAAAAAAAATCAGTTCATAGCTTTGCCTTTTGCAGACCGTCATATTTAAGACTGTGGAATATTTGGATTCTTACTGAGATCTTACATTCAGCAAGACACATTGCTGTTTTGTTTTTTTGTTTTTTTTTTAGTATGGCTTTAGAGTTAATTTATTTTTTATCACTGAATAATATTATGTTTTATGGATGCATGTAATTTATTTGTCCATAAACCTAGTGAAGTATATCATACTTGCTTCTGTTTGGGGCAATGAACAAAATTGTTATAAACATTTGATGTGTAGGATTTTTGTGTAGATTAAAGTTTTTAACTCATTTAGATAAACACCAGAGTGTGATTGCTGAATTTTATGGCAAGACTGTTTACTTTTCATGAAAGGTGCACATTGTCCCCAGATTTATCTTTCAAGTGCCATCTAGTGATTTCTACACCATTAACTGGAAGGACTCCATTCACTGAACTGCCTTGGCTCGTCAGTCATGTAGGTGTATCCATGTGTATATGGCTTTTATTCTTTCCCATACGTCCTGTTCCCTCTATCGTCTCACAGTTAACCACTTAGGAAAACGACATATCACCATTCTTAAGGAAGAAGATAACCATTTTCTAATCTATGTTTATATTCATCTTCTCACACTGTTAACGTTTTACAATGTTTATCACTAGAGGAGCTTGGTGGTGGTTTTAATTTATTACTCGTAGGGCAGCCTTCAGTGTCTCCCTATCGAACAAGACCAGAGATGAGTGACGAGAAGGGCAACTAGGTAGATACAAATCCGAAGTGGAGGCTTTGTCAAACCTCACGACTCTTCTGTCAAACCTTTCTAAGACTGAGAACATTACATAGCATCAAATTATATATAAAATATTTAAATTAAAAAATATTTAACAGTATCCAATCGTCTTTCATAGTTAAGTGGTATTAAAATTCTACCGTCATAGACAATCTCTTTTGGCAATCGTTGCCCCACGGTTTCTTACTATATACAGCATGAGTTTTGTTTTTTTGTTTTCAGTGTGTGTTCTCTTGTTTTGGAAGCTTCGGGACTTTTCTCTATTTGACATTATTAAATTTCATCAAGATGTCTAGATGTTAAGTCTTTTCTATTAGTTTCCGTGTGACATGAACCCCCTTTCCCAGTGCTGGGCAAATCCCAGTCCCTTTGATTTACTGTCCATTGCACTGCATCTCTGCAAACGCCAGTCAGATCCTTCCACTGCCCATATGTTTTTGCTCGTGCTTCTAATCTGCGCGAGTCTTATTCCCCTTATACCTCCTGCCCTTTTCTTTCCGTCCACTACTGCAGCTCACTATTATTTTCAAAGCTGGTGCCCTTGATTCAGAGCCCAGATCACATCTCTCTCTCTCTCTCTCTCTCTCTCTCTCTCTCTCTCTCTCTCTCTCTCTGTTGTGTCTCATATTCATGTATGGTCTTATGCATTTATATAAAATTTAGGACTTGCAAATGAGAGAAAAAATACTTTTATCTTTCTAATGCTGTCTTTTAATTTTTAATTTTTTTTCAAGAGAGGATTTCTCTGTGAAGCCTTGGCTGTCCAGGACTCGCTTTGTAGACAAGGCTGGCCTCGAACTCACAGAGCTCCACCTCCCTCTGCCTCTCCAAGTTCTGGGATTACAGGCATGTACCACTGTGCCCAGCTCTGGTTTGTTTGCTTGCTTTAATATAATTATCTCCAATTATATCCCTGTTCTTGCAAACATGTAGCTTTCTTCTCTTTTATGGCTGAGAAAACCCCACTCTGTGTGTATGTCTCTGTGTGTGTATGTCTCTGTGTGTATGTCTGTTTGTATATGTGTATGTGTGTATGCATGAGTGTATGTGTGTGTATGTGTATGCTCTACCCCTAAGCAGCACCCTCCTATTGTATATGTCCATAATTTAATGTATCCTTTTATTTGTTCATCTGTAGTTAGATACTTAGGTTGGTTTCAAAACTTAGGCATTGTGAACAGTGCATCCACAAACACTGGTGTGCACATATCTCTGTGTCTTAGTGACCTTACTTCCTTCATTTAAATGCCCAAGAACATTTCATGGTATTTGTTTCAAAGCTGGGTCACATGGTAGATTGTTAGTTAGAAGGGTTTACCATACTGATTTTTAAAATCATGTTTTCTTTTTTCTAAAAAAATATATTTATTCATTTTATGAATACAAGTGTTCTATCTGTGTGTATACCTGCATCCCAGAAGAAGGCATCAGATCCCTGTATGATTGTAAGCCACTATGTGGTTGCCAGACACTAAACTCAGGACCTCTGGAAGAGCAGACAGTTCTCTTAACTACTGAGCCATCTCTCATGTTTTCTTTTTATGAACAAGGAAGGCTCAATGATCAGTGAGGTGATGTCTTTATTTCTTAAAGTGTGTGTGTGTGTGTGTGTGTGTGTGTGTGTGTGTGTGTGTAACGTAGGTATGAAGCATTCATTTGTGCAAATCTCAGGTGAGGCTTTGATGGTGTATTTTTAGCACCACCTGTGCAACCTAAACCAACCAGGAGTCTTCAGTCACAAATGCACTGAGAACCGCGTCACTGTGAGGAATTCAGGGACAAGAGCCTTTGTATTTGTCTATGTTTTCATCTCATTAAAGATAATCCACCTTATGCCCCATATGTGGGATAAGAACAAACCAGAGTGATCCCAAGCTGGTAAAATCAGCCTCCAACTCAATTGTATGACATAGAGAGTCCCTAAAGCTGTCTCATTCTTCAAACATGCCTCCACTCCTACTCTGACTTTTTCCGGTTTCCCAAAGTTTACATCCTGGTTTGAAGTTCAGTGACCCACAATCCTTTTGAGTTCAGTCAAACTGCAGCCATAGAACTGTCTCTAAGCCCTATGGACAGAGCCTTGTCACATACTTTCTGTCAAGTGTTCATTAGTGATCCTCACTCCATTCTAATAACTCAGGTAGTCTCTCCTACACTCGACAACGTTTTTCTGCTCAAAGTTGTCGTCCCTTCCTCTGCTCCCCAGGTCTGTACCTGCCATGACCATCCTGCCACTTTCCCACAGTGGTGCTCATCTCTTTGTTTGCTCCCACAAGCTCACATCTGCTCCCTGGAATCTGCACGGTTCTGTTCAGCCCTGTTGCCCACCTTCTAGGCACTGCTTATTTACCTCTGTCCCACCGTGTCATGACCATTCTCCGCGCGTCCAGACTTGCCTTTCCCTGACCCATTCTCTATATACGCCCACGTGTCTTTGCTCCATCAATAGTTCGCTGAAACTTTGCCACCCAGTTGCCATGGAAGTGGCTTGCAAATGTTCCTCCCTGGTCCCCAAGAAGCATGATGCATATCCATTACTAGTAGTGGAGAGGGAGGCAGTTGGTCGTATGATCTCATCCTGCATCTAAGGAGAAAGTGGGAGACGTCTGCTCTTCCTGAGTCAAGATGACATTCCGGGAACACTGTAGACATCAGTCAACATCTAAGGGACTAATGAATGACACTTATGGATGATACATTATTTCCTTTTATTTAAAAATATTACAGCACATCCATTGTGTACATACACGGTCCTGGATTCCATAAGGATGTATGTGTCTGTAGAGGTTGGAAAATATACATTAAATCTTTCCCCCTAAGTTAGTCTTTTTCATTTATCTAGGGAGTTTCACTACTTTTCATTTCAGATTGTATATGCCTACATGATTTTATATAAAAATCTATAATTCAAAAATGAGGGAAAACAGTATTTGGGTTTTTCTTTTTTCTTTTTTGAGACTAGGGTCACCGTCCTCACACGAATACTGCCAGCTCTAGCCGTCTTTCTGCAAATGACATAATTTCATTCCTCCTTATGGCCGGATGAGACTCCAGTGGGTGTGCATATGATGTAATAAAGGCAAACTTGGTAGCACAGCAGTTAAAGACAGGATCAGAGCATCAATGTCTATGACAGGAGAGAAGGGGGTCACTATTGGGAATCTATACAATCTAATGCATGTGTGTGTGTGTGTGTGTGTGTGTGTGTGTGTGTGTGTGTGTGTGTGCACTTGCTTATCACATATGTAGATGATGTGTTCTTTGTATGGTAAATTCATTACCAAAATTGGTGGATAACAAAAAAAATGTTTAAATATTCAACCACCCCTTAATTTTGCTTGCATCTTGCCTGGATTTTTAAGACCTCTTTTAATAAAAAAAGAAAGCACCTTGACTCAATGCAAATTCAAAATTTGATCTAACACAATTATTTCCCAGTATATCTGTGGGATGTTTAAAAAATAATGAAAAGACTTCCAGGGTGTATTAGGTTTCCATGGCAACAAACCACAAATGTACTGGCTTAAACAACACACCTTTATTGGTTTACAGTTCTGAATGTGGCGCTTGCTGGGCAGCCAGCAGCTCAATCGTCTTTCCTGAGGCTGTACAGAATGTCCTTGTTTTTGTTTTTTTTCCTTCAGTTTTTAGGAAATTCCCACATTCCGTCCATTTGAGCTCCTTTCTGCCTTCAAAACCACACTAACAGAAACTCTTCTGTCACTATCCTTTACTGGTGAGGTTCATTGTGTTGGCATGACTCCCCATGGATAATATAAGATTATTTCCCCATCCAAAACCAGCCTATTAACAATTATAATAGCTGGAATGAGAGCTGGAGCTGAAATGACTCCTTGTGACATAATGTGACCTGTTGACACGTTCTGGGGATTGGAGGACACCTTGGAGAAGGGAACACATTATTTTTGTCTATGTACATAGTCACGTCCTCCTTTTAAGAGCCTCAAAACTTACAGATGTATAATGGTGTCACAAATCTCTGTTTTTATAAGTTTTGTTGAATTATTCGTATGAGTGCCTTGCCTGCACGTGTTTGTACACGACATGCTTTCACTGTTTGTAGGGACCAGAAAGGGCACTGGTTGCCCAGAACTGGAGTTATAGATGGTTGCGAGTGCTGGGAATCAGGCCTTGTCCCACTACAGGTGCAGCCAATACTCCTAAGCACAGAGCCATCTTGCCAGCCTTACCCTATTGTGAATCTTAAACATTTCTGCTCTGAATGACAACCCTGATTTGGCCAAATCAGGACATGCATCTATTGAGGTGCAATTGAGGGCAGAAAGTCGTAAGTCTTTTCCTCTTGAGTGGCCTCTCTCAGATAGTAAAACATAGATCAATTAATGTAATTAAAGTAGTGTGATGCCCACTTGATGGGACAGCAACATAGACATTCTGAATGCATATGTGAATATTTTTTCTTGATTAAGAAAAGTCACTTTTTAACCTGCATACCGATCTTTCTATGCTTACATACTGACATCCCCAAGACTCTGCATCTAAATCAACTTTTGGGTTTCAGATGCAAGCCTTTCACCAACTCGCTGGATCTGAGCCATCCTACCCATCCCCACCTAAAGTACAAGGTTAGTGCTGTCCCCGTCAGATTTGCTCCAGGACATTTTGGTGGTTGGAATTTGGGCTTTTATGTAATTAAAGACAAAAGCAAGAAACCAAAGGAGCTCTTACTTGGAGCAGAGTGTGATACTACATTTAAAAATAATGAGGCATTCTTACCTAAGTAATGTCTTGCTTTCCCATTCCCTGCAGCTTTGTAGCTACAGAACTTCATCGCTTTCTGGTTTAGCTATTAAGTCTATAATAAAGTTATAGATGATGCAAAATAATTCTATTATTTTATAAAACAGGCATTTTCATTTTCTCTATATGAGAACATGACGCATAAGTAGATAATGTAAAGCGAGCTTAAAAATTCTGGACCTGGGTTCTGGAGAGATGGTTCAGCGGTGAAGAGCGCACACTGTTCTTACAGAGGACCCCTAGCACCTACATCTGGCAGCTCCTGAATGTCTGCAATACCAGCTCCAAGGGCTCTGGCACCTTCTTCTTGGCTCCCTGTTCACCTTACACACACACACACCCCTCTTTAAAAAATAAAATTTGAATTTGGTATTAAAGTCTTCTTCCTTCCATCATTCCCATATAGGTTATTTCTCTGGTACTCTTATTATACACTGACGCAGTTTTCCTACTACAGTTTAGACTCATTCATTGGTAAAAGTGAAGGAAAAGAATAGAAAAAACATGAGCAAATAAAAACCAGAAAAACAATTCTAAATATATATAAACATCATGATGATCAACGAAGATAATACATTTAATTCTACAAATTGAAGGCTTTCTAATAGCCAATTAAATGCAGTAAAACACACTCTCAAATTATTCTTAAAAATTTGCATTTTATAGCACATGGGGGGTAATACTGCCCAAAATATAAAGAAGCTTCTATAAATAAGAGAAAAAAAATGACCTGTGGAAAAAAAAATGCTAGCAATATGAACAGTCCACAAAAATAGACATTAAGATGGCTCCTAACCATCTGAAATGATGCCTAACCTCATTTATAACAGGAAAAAATGCAAATTAAATGTTCTGCTAGAAATGTTTACTCCATCAGATGGGCAAAAATCCAGTCTGACAGCATACTTGGCTTAAAAGGCTATGTGTAAATAGACACATTTATATACTGATGTTAAGAATTAAATAGCGTGAATCTTGGGAGAACGAATCTCCAATATTTCACAAAATTACAAAAGCATTTATCCTCTGATCCAGGAATTACCATTCATGGGCATCTATTGCGGACAAGACTTTTAGGATTAAAAGGGTAAGGACAGACTCTAGGCTGTGGGAGGAGGCACAGTAAGGATGAGTCGCTAGAGGGTGTGTGCTGTAGGATGGAATGAGAGAAGGATCAATCGTACAAGGCCATGAGACGATCTCCTAGATAGCTTTGCGAGGCAAAGACCAAGCTGTGAGTGGATGCTAGTGCGACCTAAAGGTGTGGGGGGGCGGGAACGGTGAGTAACCACACACAGCCCTGCACCTGAAAAGCAAGGAAGTTCGCCAACAGCAGGAGGAAGAGGGAGAACAGGGGACACCCACCATTGGGTCTTTCCTCATTTATTTTCATTTGATGATTGTGTTAAGTGATGTTAGAAGCTTGTTTTGAATTATTATAAAATAACATTTAAAAAAAGTGACACCCTGAAACTGGAGCACACGTAGCTCCGTCCGCAGCCTCTGGAGTCAGTCTTGTGCATCACGAATGATTCCAAGTTGCTCAGAAGTTTGATTTCATGTTGCTAGTAGGCTAAGCCTTCATAAAAAGATCCACAAAGGTTTCTATAACTCTTAGATAACTCTTATTGCTGCTGTTAAGGCACATACAGACACATACACATGCAGACACACATATACATATATACATACATACATACATACATACGTGTGTGTGTGTGTGTGTGTGTGTGTGACTCCTGGGAGTTGAACACAGGTCTTCAGGCTTTGCCCACTGAGTCGTTTCACTGCGCTCTCTGGTTGCCATTTTTATTGAAGAAAATAGACCGTTAGAGAAGCAATTGAATTCTGGATCTCACTGAAAGAAATGTGCAAGAGGAGCTTTTTTAAATCTCATACTAGATAGAAAGCCTCTGTTCCAAAGGGTACTGTGGTTGCCTTGACATCCCACTGCAGAGGATGAGCAAGTTGGAAGTGTCACGCTTAAAATACCAAATATCCATAAATCAGAATTCATGGTAATCGTTTGAATGCAAGAAAGTATCTTGTTATCAGAAGAATGAAGAATGCAAAAGATCTTAGATTTCTCCTTGTTTCTTGTGAGAGCATAATGTTACAAATTCAAGTAATAGATAAGGCCACACTCTTTCATATAAATGTGTTCCAGCTCATGAATATAAAAGAAATTAGAAGTTGTCATCAATGAATTAGTGCTTTTTGGTAATTATCACCATTTAGTATAGATGGTAGAGGCAGTCTTTTCTTTTTGGAAATACACAAAAACAGCTAGGACCAGTCTCAAAACACACACATGCGCACGCACACACACACACACACAGACACACACACACACACACACACACAACTTGTCAAGATATTTTATCTCGCAAAATGAAAATTAACTAAATTCTTTGGGAGAATTCAGCATGGCAAACTAGTCACGAAGAAAGATAAACTCTCAGGAAAATTAAGGATAATTTACAGAAACAAAATATTTATCAGTGAGCCAATGTATACATTTTATTTGAATCACAAACCATGTGAGCCTTTAAAAAATGACTCTTTGGGTATAACCATAAATATTTAGAAGGTAATTTGACAACATGTCAATTTTATCAGAACAACAATAGTATGTTTCCCCAATCCAATGGCCTGTGACCTTCCAAGGTATGGGCTTTCTTACCAAGTCTACCGTACCAGGAACAGATTTTCTTCTATGGAGCAGATCTGATATCCAATCATAAAATAGTTGGTTGGCCATATAACCTTCATGCCACTATTGCATCAGTGGGGATATTTGCCTGGCAGTCAGCTCTGCAACATGCAGTGCTCAGCACTGGGCAATATCAACAGTGGATTGATTGTCCTTCCCAGCAGCATATAAGGTGTCTTCTGTCACTGTGACATCTGGGAAGCAGGAAGGAGGTTTTTCAGGTCAGCTCTAGCTTGACCTCTTTATGTCCTTCACACAAAGTGTGTGGTGACTGCAGCAACAGGGTCCTACTGTGTAGTAATTGCAGATAATAAGGAGCCGTGACAGTAGCCCATATTATTTGGGGGCCTACAGGATCACCCTGATCAGCATCTTTAAGAGGAAAAAAAAAGGCTTGAGGATCTATGCGCATTGATTCAACAATAGTTGAAGGATTTAGAACATTATTTTTGATGGTTGATGTTTCGTGCTTGATGCTTAGCCTGGGTTGTTGAAGCTGGGCGGTGGGCATAGCATGTTATTCTTTATACTTGTGATCATGTTGAACATTTTTCATAATAAAAACTTTAAAATGTTCCCATTAATTCAAATTTGTGTAGTTACTAGTAGCAACAATGGGAATTCCTTTATCCCAGAAGATTTTTTTTTTGATGTTCAACTTTTCTTGATTAATATTTCAAGGAAGTTAATAAGATACGATTTAAGTCAGAAACTCAATTACCTGCTCAAGCTGAACGCTGGCAAATTCTCTTCCCAATCAATTTTCTCTGCCTCACGAAAGTCATTTCAAGTAAACCGAGAACTAGAAACTAGAGCAAGAGATAAGAAACAAGTCCGTAAATTTATTTTATAGTTTAATTTCATTTTTAATCTAAGTTTTTAGTAATTGTATCAGCATTGCCTAATGTTTGGAATTTTAGAAACACTGTAGATCAGACCATGGCGAGAGGCCCTCCTGCTATGTTCTGCCCTTTGTTGATGTATCTTCCCTTTTGTACTCAGTCTTACATTACTTCACTGAATACTACTTTATTTTTCCATATCTGAAAAACATAATAGTGAGCAAAGAATTGATTGTCTTTTGTATGTTCTAACTGACTAACCATTTGGGAAAAGAATCAAATTGTATCCTTATTTTATATTTATCAAAATTAATTCTGTATTGACTTTTCATTTAAATAGTAATCATAAGATCATAAAAATAACATGAATTATTGACTCATGTTTATATAACTGCCTGAGACAGTTTTTTATTGCTATGTTTGAATACCACAGACAATAATGGGAAGTGAGTTTATTGGGTTCTTGATTAAGAAGCCTTGAGGGTTCAGGGTCAGAGAGGCAAATTTAAGGACAATATTCCTGCTGGTTGGAGGATGTAGTATCCTAAGACAGCGATGCAGGAAAACACATGGAGAGAGAAATCAAATCTCTGAGCTCAGCCACAACACCCATGTGGACTATGCCCCAAACCTTATGGCATTCTTCGGCCTTAATGACCTACCTGAAGTTTCATCTCCAAATACCACTGTCAGTTTTTCTCTGAGCTTAATATACATCTTTGTGAATTATATCCTGATAAGCATTTTAATGTGGACAATCAAACCATAACCACAATCTACGCAAAGAAAGGACTTTCAAGTGCTATCAAGGCAGTCCTTGAATATACATGAGAACTAACCAAACGATTACTTGAATATACATAAATATACTAAACTAACACAAAGTCCTCATTGCACTCAGTTAATTAACTGGTAAATATGTAAACTATATGAACTGAGGGGTAATGTTAATATACTGATGGAACTTATGAATGAATGAGAAAAAGACCTTTATGAGAGGAAAAATGAGCAAGGAAATGGACAACAAATGTACAATCAGCCAACGTGTAGAAAAAGTTCATGCATGCTTTTATTTAATCAATGAAGTAAAGACATATTGTTGTGAGGATGAGTTGTGCGGGGGGGGGGTCTCAACTATTGAAGTGGCAAAGGTCAAGTGTTTTGTTGGACAGTCAGGCAAGCTCTGCAACTCCAGTCCCACACCTTTGTGAAGAACAAGATGACATGGCCCCTTCCAAGAGACTCCAGTAGCTTCAAGACCCACATAGTTTTCACAGCCTTTATATGGAACTCATTTTTCCCTACCAATGTGTTTTTGAAAATAACAAAACTCCTCTACATAGACGTAGTCAATTAGTAGCTCGGGCTTCATGTGGTAAGGGGAACAGGGGCTGCCTCTGACATGGACTCTGTTGCCTGCTTTTCAATCACTCCCTCCATGGAACTGCCTTGCCTGGCCACAGGGGAAGAGGGCGAACTCAGTCCTGATGTGACTTGATGAGGTGGAGTGGTGGGTAGGGGGCTCCCCTTTTTCCAAGGAATAGGGGAGGGGGATGAGGGAGGTGGGACTGGAGAGGAGAGGAGGGGTGGGACTACTACAGAGATGTAAAGTGAATAAAGAAATAAATTAATAAAAATTTTAAAAAAGAAAATAACAAAACTAGTACAGAAACAGTGTACAGTTTGATTAAAGCATTGTTTGAAATAGAAAAAAAAAAAAGAATCCTTTGAGTATGCTGAAACCCACGGACAGAAGATGTATTTGACCTCTGGGTCAATATACACAAACGCTAAAGGTGTTTTGTTAGCATGGGAGATGGGCTTTCCCTTGCTAAGCAGAGCGAGACGGGTTTAGAGAACGTCATAGTGTCCTGCCATTGGATGTACATATGTACAACCATAGCAAAGACCGTTTATGGTGGTCTAGTTTTTGCCCAGCATGGAGATGCACACTTTTAATCCTAGCACTTGAGAGGCAGATGCATGCAGATGTCTAAGAGTTTGAGGCCAATCTGGTCTGCACAGTGCGTTCCGGGTCAGCTGGGTTGATAGAGAGTTGTCACAAAAGAAAAGACAATATAATTTTTGTTAAGACAGTGACTAGCAAGTGACCACACACACAGAGGCCCAGATTAGTGAGACACTACCTAACAAGTACCTAACAAGGTCTTTCTAACACTCCTGCTGCTGGTTCAAGGAGTGTGTCAGTTTTAGAAGTGTGAGGCTTTAGAAGAAGGAGTAGGATATAAATACACCTTTAAGTCTAGGACACACACACACACACACACACACACACACACACACACACACACACGTGGACTCACATAAATACAGATATAAATATGCAAGGTCCGCCAGGTGATGAGGGCAGACCAGCACTTTCATTTTGATAAACCCCAGAGCGCACTGCTTCTGCCCTTTAGCTCAGTGATGTGTCAGCTCCAGAGGGCAGCTCACTTCTATCACGGACGCCAGCAAAGAGCTAATATTTGACGTTGTTGCAGGAGAGCACCACCGGTCAAACAAATGGATCCATGTATCCATCCATCCATCCATCCAACAGGCACACCCAGGCGCATCGTTTCAGTCAGAATCATATGGAGATCAAGGTTTCTACAATTACGGGGTTGTTGCCTGAGACCATCAAAGCAATGCTGGGAGAACCTCAGTTTTGTAGGATTTATGGCAGGTCAACCTTGTGGGAGGGACATTTGTCACTCGTGCTCACTGACATTGGAATTACACACCGTCGTTTTGAAAAGGCAGTGATTTTTGATCCAGTTATGATGGACTTACACCTGAAGACAGTGCTTGAAGGAGACGGTGTCTACACAGGCTATCCTCCACCGACCCTTCTCATTGTAAAATAGAGGTCCTATCTAGATAATTCCCCCCCCTACTCATCTACATATACCAAACTCATCACTAGGACCTGCTTTTTGCTTCTGGATCTCTCATTAGCCTGTATCCATGTCCCTGCATTGCATCCCTTCACCCTGTGAGGGCATCCAAGCCATGTAGAGTGCAATTGACCCCATTCCCAAGTGATGAGCCACAGCGTGCCGTTTGGAGGGAGGCGTCAGCTTTATGATCCCTCCCAAGCATGTCTCCTTTATTACATCTCTGCTTTATAATGTTTCACATCCTCAAATTGAGGTTTCGAATTATTGCTTAAATAAAATGAGATTTTTTTAAAGCACTGAAATTCTTGCTGGGAATTACAAAAACAACCTTTAAGAAAATGAATTAACTCAGGCATGGTGGCGAATCCAACACCAGGAAAGCCCAAAGTTAGATGGCAGAGTCTTAGAAGGGAGAACCTTGACTCTAGACCAGCCTGACAAGAATCCACCTTCTCTATAACACACACACACACACACACACACACACACACACACACACACACACACACACACACAGACACACACACATTCTCTCTCTCTTTGGTTTTTTTCAAGATAAGGTTTCTCCATTTAGCCTTAGCTGTCCTAGACTTACTTTGTAAACCTGGCCTCGAACTCACAGAGATCTGCCTGCCTTTACCTCACATACGTGCACCACCACACCTGGCTGAGACTCTATTTCAAAATAAATAACAAAGAAATTTTCTAACCAAGGAGTTATGTAAAAAAAAAATTACATTGAAAGATATCTTGTTGAATTTTTAGAGAGCAAAGGGAGTGAATCTATTTTAGAATTCTTTTCTTAATAGTCACTAGACAAGCTCCAGTAACGACACAGAAAGCTAGCTGAAAAGGCAAATGGAGCTGTTACTGTGTGGTCATTTTCTCGCCTTCAGCTCTGAGTACAGTGTGCCAGCTGCCTTAAACAGTGCGTGATGCACACAATTAAAACCGAGTAAGAGATTTGTCAGCCTCGCTGGCTTGCTGCTCTTCTGATGTTGATCAAAATAAGAACAGGTCACTGTCTGCGTAATGATCTGAGCAGAGGCTCTGTCAATTGAATAAATGTATTTTTGCAGCTATGACCAGGACTATATCTTCCATATGTCTAAGAATGATGAAGGTAGCCCCCGAAAGCCGTGTGCTCTGTTCACAAATCAACTGGTCACAAATGGAAGAAATTTCACAGGTAAGGATGACATACTATCCTTTTGGATGTCTTTACTAGTCAGTTGGATGGCCAGTTCCTAGTCAAAGCAAGTTTTTAGAAAGTGTCCAATGAACAGACTTCAAGATAGGTCTATGGGTAACGATGCTTGCTGCCAAGCCTGCCAACCTGAGTTAGAACCATGTGCCTGGTTGTTCTCTGTTCCTTAGATTTACATGTGCTCCATGGTAAAGCATGGTTTGCATCTATGCACATCCCCATACTCCAGTAATAATAATAATAATAATAATAATAATAATAATAATAATAATAATAATAATAATAATAATAAATAATTTGGATCATTTTAATTACGAAAAATTTCAAGCATGCAGAATAAAATAAGGACAAGGTCTGCAAGGTCCAGATTCATCAACAGGTAATAGCGTGCTCGTGTTTGCTTCCTTTTCTCTATAGTATTGAACTGAAAAGAAACTCCACAGTGGCTTTTACAAAGATCTTCTTTGCCTTTAGTTGTGTGTATGAGTCTGGATATGTTCCTGTGAGTGCGACTGACCACAGAAACAAAGTGGGCGAGAGTCTCTGGAGCTGGAGTTAGAGGTGGTTGTGACCTACCCTATATGGGTGTTGGGAACCAGACTCTGGTCCTCTATGTGAGCAGTACAAGCTCTTAACCACTGATCAATCTCTTCAGCCCCTCCACGGCGTTCTATATGTGTATGAATTGGATTCCGTTCCACTTATATTTTAAATTAAATGCTTTATTCTGTAAAAAATCTACATTTGCATGAATTTCTAAGACATTTAATACAGAGAGTTCCTACATGCACTTGACTAAGCTTCCCCTAATAGTACAGTATGGTAATTAGGGAAATAACTTTGATCTAGTCCAGTACAGAATGACTCTCTCCCCACCAGGACCCTCTATTGTATTGCTGTTTTATGGCCTCCATCTCTCGGTCTGTCCTCTCCATGCTAGGAACTGATCACCTGTATTCTAGTCTTGTGCAATGAATGAGTTTCAAAACTTCCAAGTCTCATTTTTTCACTGATTGCCCTGCGTTCCAAAAGCATCTGATTGTTGAGTACTGAGATTCATGCTTTTCTTTATTCTCCATCTTTAGAAACTAGAGGGTTGGTCTACAGACTTATCTAGAAGGCATGTTTTCGTAGGGTAAGTGTGTGGATCATGTACTCCAGTGACGTCTAGCCTCATTGTTTTAACCTCTACAAATGATCTTTGTCCACACTGCTTATTTCACAGGAAGGAAGGGTGATAAGAAATCTGCGAGTTTGCAATGCTATTACCATTACCGTTTGCACGTTTTTCTCAAAGTTTATCAACTAATGTATTTTTTTGTGTGTGGGAAGATTGGCTTTCCTTTGCAATTTTGCTGGACTCCTTCTCTGTAATTACCAGCTGTCAGGGTAAAGAATTGGAGTCATAGCAGGATGGATGTTTGGCCCAACAGTCGTAGCTATGACTCTTTTCCCAGCGTTAGTGCTTTGTGCTTCCATTCAGGCACACAAATGATCAGCTTGGCAACATATTACAGAATCTTTTTTTTTTTTTCACATTAGCCATCTCCAGTCTCTCCCCCATTTCCCTCGTTTTGAAAAAAGCACTGCAGACCCCTGAGTTACTTCACTCAGCCTTCTGTACCTACTTTATGTCTGCCGGTAATCAAACTTTTATATTCAAATAACTAAGGTAATTATCTCTTTGAACATTCAAATATTAATAATCTGGTCTTAAAATTGGATATTATAAGTCTTTACCACTTCCATGGTTTATGGCTCTACATTTAAGAACACTTGCTGTTCTTACAGGGGACCTGGCTGAAGCCCCCAGCACCCACATAGTGGCCCACAGCACCTGTAGTAACTTCAGTTTCAGAAGATTCAATGCCCTCTTCTGGCTTGTGTGGGCACCAGGAAGACACATGTTGCTCACACATACATGCAGGCACTCGCACAAACACATAAATTAAAATAAATTATATTGCTTGATGCTTTGTTGTATTTCTGAGGTGACTGACACAGTCTTTGACTAAGATGTGGTCTTTCACTTTAGGATTAGTGAAGTGTTTACTGCTTTGTTTTAAATGCTCTGTGCTGCAGATTTAAGACTAATCATTTCTTCAACATTTTGTGATTGATTTTCTTGGGTGGTTAACAAACAAAATCTAACAAGCAAATTCTAGACATTAGAGTAGACAAGGGGAGAAGACAGTTAAGCATGAATACACTTACCATTTTTGTTACATTTAAATTGTAAATTCATTTAAATCATTATTAATATTAATTTAAATACATTTAAAATAATTATTAATTTAAATAGTAAATTAAATTAAAATTATATATATGCTGTATTTACATAATTTTCTTCATCCCTCTCTGCTTTCCATCACCTCCCATCCCCCCTCCTTCTCAGATTCCCAGCCTCTATTTGATTATTACTGGAACATATATATGAGTAAACATATCAGTACATCTTTCTGAGTCCATTTAGTGTTGCTTCTTTGTGAATGTTTAAAGCTCCGACCATTTGATTTTGGATAGCCATTCAGAGAGCTCACCTTTGCGGAAGTCTGGTTCCCCCTCTCTCAGCACTCATTAATTGCCTGTATTTCTTCATCTAGGGGGTGGGTCCCTGTGACGCTACCTCTCCCCACTTTGGGATGTCAACTTGTTTTGTCAATGTTTAAATCTTGTTCAGGCAGCCATATTGTTGAGATTTCATGACGATTACTTCCCTGCCACCTGCCATGTATGGAAGTCACAATCTCACAGCAGAATTCTAGGCCAATCAGCATTTACAACCTTTCTGCTCTTTTTCACAATATTCCCTGAGCCTTAGGTGGAGGCACTGTATTGTAGATGTACTGACTGACCCTGAGTACCTCAAGAGAGAGCTGAGCTTATATTGACATTTTTATGCTATGATAATGGCTTCATGTTGGTATTTCCACTTCAGATTTAACATCACAGTATTTTTTCCTCCTTCCCTTGGTTCTGCATTTATATTGTGTGTTTTATACCCCAAATCTTTTCAGACACTTGGCATTTTTACTTTATGTTAAGATATGTCTAAAATGTTTCCAAAATTAAAATGACCTCAAATGATTTCTCAGCTTCCAGTAAGCCTTTAAAATTTGGGTTCCACTCTTTTCCCCTCTGGAATGTATTTTGCTGCAGAGGTACAATGACAATATTGTGCTAAAAAGCAATTTAAATATTTATTTTCCTGGCCAGAAAGTCAAAGCAACCAAACACCAGGAGCAAAATGAAGAGACTAGTGATAAATGAGAGGATGATTTCAGTCCTTAATCATAGGCAGAGGGCCTAAACTACACTAGTGAAACTTAGGCTAGGAAAACGAACAGAAATGCGTGGTTTCTGTTCTGACTTGCTAGTAGAAAAATGCAAATGAATTTGAACATATGAAAATAAGCTTATTTTACAGTAAGTCAAATGTGCATTGAAAGTACAGTGACAAGCAAGTTTTGACATCACAGGAACAGAAGCCCAAGTTTGGCAGCACACTGGGTCGGCAAGCCTCGGAGGGAGGGGTGGCATAAAGGCATGGCCTGGAACTGTGAGAATTACTTTGTTTTATGGGTGAGGTATTCAGTCATTACCAAGGTGAGTACAGGCACTGAGCTCCACAAATAACCCCAAGATCAATAACTCAATCACATCTGCTAAACTTCTTTGGTTGTCTGGATTGGGGCCCAGCCCTCATGAGGGTGGAGTACGTTTTCTGTCTTCCATTCAGGACCACAGAAAAACCCAACACTGAGCAATGAATTTGGGGGGATTGAAATCATGTAATTATTTTCTCTGATCACATGAGCACCAAGCAAAGGGAGAAAAATCACAAATATTTAGAAAACTCAATATATGCTAAATTACATCCCATACCTCCTCCCCAAAAAAATCATGAAGAAAAGTAAAGACTATTAGGTACTCCATGTAAGGAAGACAACATTTTAATATGTGTGTGTGTGTGTGTGTGTGTGTGTGTGTATGTGTTGTGTGTGTGAGTGTGTTGTGTGTGTTGTGTGTGTGTGAGTGTGTGTGACTGTGTTGTGTGAGTGTATGTGAGTGTGTGTGTTGTGAGTGTGAGTGTGTGTTGTGTGTATGTGAGTGTGTTGTGTAAGTGTGTGTGAGTGTGTGTGAATGTGTGAGTGAGTGTGTGAGTGTGTGTGTGTGAGTGCGTGTGTATGTGTTCCGGGAGCAATAGAAGCACAGTTCGCACAGTCATTTGTAATCTTTTAATTGTTATATTAGCAAAAATAGAAAAATAAATTACTAATAAACCAATGTTTCATCCAAGAAGCTGGATGAGACAGTTTGTTAAAAAACAAAAACAAAAACAAAAACAAGTGAGTTCAAGTTAGTCTACAGGGTAGAAAGAGCTTGGAAAAAAGGTTTAAAAAATTGAACCTTTGAAAAGACTCAAAACCCTTCAAAACTTCTAGGAAATGCATGAAGAAGTAAGAAAGAAGACAAACAATCAAATTACCGCGATGAAAAAACGAGGTAAGAGACGCCAATCAAACGATAATGAAAGAACACCGAAAGCAAATGTCTCCCAAGAACCTGGAGCACATTAACAAATTAGGAAACCGAGAAGCCCCGGTTCTGAAGTTGTCCCCTAGGGAGAAGGACACTTGAACAAGTCTGTATCTGTTAAGAGATGGATAACGAAATAAAGCCTCATCCCAGAGGCAACTCCAGACCCTGAGGGCTTCATCAAAAATGTATTGACCAAGAAGGAGAAATGTCAACATTACATAAACTACTCCAGACAATAGAGAAGAAAGTGAGATTTACCGAAACACTAACTTCACCAAATACAGAGAAAGACACTGTAAGAAAGCAAAGCTAGGGCTGGAGAGATGGCTCGAAGGTTAAGAGCATTGACTTCCAGAGGTCCTGAGTTCAATTCCCAGCAACCACATGGTGACTCACAACCTCCCATAGTGCAATCTGATGCCCTCTTCTGGCCTGCAGGTGTATATGCAGGCAGAGCACTGTATACATAATAATAACTTCCTAAGAAAGAAAGAAAGAAAGAAAGAAAGAAAGAAAGAAAGAAAGCAAAGCTAAATAGAGCATTGCCTTACGAAGGTGGGTGCAGAGCTCCTAACCGAATATTGAAAAGTTAGATGAATCAACACAAAACCCAGGTAGTACATAAAAATTTAAGGGGTGTTATTCCTGATTGTAGTTTGGTTTATGCTCCTAATCTCAGTGTGTATAGGGCTTTTGAGTTAAAAAAAAAATCTCAATTGGCATAGTATGAATAGTTTGTAAATTGCGTCAGTCAGTCATTTACTTTAAAAGTACTCAACAGAATGTAAATATTAAAGCAAAGGAAGGAAGCCTTCTGATAATGATAGACTAGGAAATTCCCTACAGAAACTGAGGGAAAGGCTAGAACATGTACTTCCCACATTACAAGCGAAGCTATAGTTTCTGCAATAAACCGTGGAAAAGATAGCGTGCGTGCGCGCACGCACACACACATGCACACACACACACGTATGCCAAAGAAAACATAAAACAATGTTTTTCCGTTCACAATGATGTAATTTTACACTTTAGATGTCATTATCCCATACACAGACACTCCTCAGGAGTTTACCATAAGGCAACGCTAACTAGTAAGTGAGGATATTCACACAATCCCAGCATGACAAAGCACCCATGACTGTAGATGCACGGACTACAATGTGTTTAGACATCGTACACATCGAAAACTATGAAAGAATTCAGAAGGAAGTTAAGAAGACCAATGATCTGGGTAAAACAACACCCACGAATTAGAAAACTAGATAGTGCTTGGATGTTGATCTCTCCAAATTGATTTGTATACTTGATATAATCTCATCAAAACCCATAGGCTTCTTTGAAGAAATTATCAAGAAGAGCCAAAATCGTTTTTGCAAAGGGAATGCGAAGTGTGTCCAAAAGGAAAGATGAGTGTGGAAGATTCATGTGCACTGATTTCAGACCATCCTTCGATAATAATCAGATAAGAGGGAGAGAAGATAGCTTCATGTCTTGCCATGACGTGAGATGGCAAGTCTGTTTGACAGCTCGTTTCTCTAGACCAACCATATGTACAGATGATCCGGTGCTAATTCATCTGTCTTCAGGGTCTCAGTTTTAGGTGTTCAGAAATACACTTTTGTATTTATAAAGATATATGCATGCATGGAATAACTTGTATTTTACTTTTATGTTTTCCTTTTACTGTCTCTAATTCTATTTTCATTGCTATTTTATCTAGTGTACTATTACAATTGATACATACAGATACATTTTCCTAGTTATTATAGTCCTGATTTTTAATGGATATGAGTATATTCCTGTCCTATTCAGAAGATAATGCCATTGAGTTGAGTATGAATATGCCAAAGTACACACACACATACATGCACACAAATCCACACCCACTCACACTCACCCATACAGGAATAGATACATGTACAGATACACACCAATGTATATGTGTTCAATATACACACACACGTACACAGATAACACGCATATTCACATGTGTACATACACATACACACACAAATGAATGCACATACACACACATTTTCTCCTTAATGATTAATTCATTAAATTTTATTTCACAAGGCTTTCTTTTTTACATAAGAAATTGACGTCAAATTTTCCAATGCCTTTTAAATGTTTCAAAAGATGTATGATTTTGTTTCCTTAAATCTATTACAGTCTGAATTATATTACTAATTTTTGAAAAATATTGAACTATTCTTTTATGGTTACAATACATATTTTGCTATGATACATATTTGATTTGCTTACTAACATTTTATTTGATGTTTTTATATTTATATTTATAAAGTAAAGTATTCATAGTTTAATTATTTTAGTTTCAATGTCATCCTCTCTCATTGCAATAATATGAATAATTTTCTTCTGTGTTCAGAGATGGTATTTATTCATTTGAACCTGAATAGGTGTGTGTATGAGTGCATGTGTGTGTATGTGTGTGTGTGTGTGTGTAAATTAGAACTTGCTCGTGGCATTATATGACAGAAACACTGAATTTTGCCTGATTACAAGCCTGTGAATGCATGTTGAAAATTTTACAAAGATCAATGAATGCAAAGGAAAAATAAAGTAATATATGAAACAAAAACACCCAGACTTTCACTATTTTGTATTTTTACCAGATTACTTATTTATTTATTTATTCTTTTTTTAACTTTTTTATTAATTTATTCTTGTTACATCTCAATGGTTATCCCATCCCTTGTATCCTCCCATTCTTCCCTCCCTCCCATTTTCCCCTTATTCCCCTCCCCTATGACTGTTCCTGAGGGGGATTTCCGTCTCCTGTATATGCTCATAGGGTATCAAGTCTCTTCTCGGTAACCTGCTATCCTTCCTCTGAGTGCCACCAGGTCTCCCCCTGCAGGGGACATGGTCAAATATGAGGCACCAGAGTTCGTGTGAAAGTCATACCCCATTCTCCACTCAACTGTGGAGAATGTTCTGTCCATTGGCTAAATCTGGGTAAGGGTTTAAAGTTTACCACCTATATTGTCCTTGGCTGGTGCCTTAGTTTGAGCGGGACCCCTGGGCCCTATTTATTTATTTTTAAACCTTATTTTTTAAAATGTTGCCAATAAAAAAAGCACATTAGATGAATCTCAGACTCTAATATTGATTAACAACATAGAAATAACTGTACCTCAAGACTGGGGCTGACCATAATTTGTCATGGAATGGGAGAGGCTCAGCCTCTCCTGAGGGATTATATCTAGAAAAGGTTAGGGGACAGAGGGACAATTTTTCACTGGTTTAGTCACTGATGAGGAGCCCGTGTTCCTGGGAACAAATGCTCATTGGGTCATAAACACACACACACATGTGCGCGCACACACACATGCACACAAGCACACACACACGCGCACACACGTGCACACACACGCGCACACACATGCACACATATGCATGCACGCACATGTGCACACACGTGCGCGCGCGCGCACACACACACACACACACACACACACACACACACACACACACACACACACACACACACACACGAGAAGGCCTGAAGTAGAAAGAAGGACAGTTGGGAACAAGAAAGGATTTAGAGGAGTGAGAAGAGGACAAGAGAGGGCCGTGGTGGAGTGGATATGTTTAAAGTACATTGTGCATGTGTATAAAATTCTCAAAATGAAGCTCATTATTACGCATAAGTAACATACAATAAAAAATTAAAACTAAGTGTACCTTAAACATCTGCTTCAGAAAGCTGGCTTTTGATTTACTATATTCATATTTTCCTTTGTATTAAGAATATTATAAAATACTTTCATATAAGAGACACTAATAGTTACTAATTATATAATGTTGAAAAAGCAAAAGATGGCTCTTTAAAGCTGGGAACCATCTCATTCTTGTTGAACCACACAGATGATCACCCTCTGCTATCAGTTATACAAACAATTGAAAATAGACTAAAATAAATACAGCCAGGCCACAGCCAGAGAGCAGCCGTGTGGAGAACTTGATTTAACTTCATCTTCAAAGCAGTAATTTATCCGCTCCCTGTGTGTGAATCCACGTCCTGAAGTCTGAGATTCTTTCCTGTAATTAGGTCTTTGTGTTGAATTCAGGTATGTGTATTGATATATATTTTTTAAAATGACAGAAAAATGTATGAAAGATAATATTCCTTTCCCTTGGTTTATTTCATGTCCCTGTTTTCTTTTTTCTACAAGTCTTTGGGTTGTGTGAACATTCTTTAGGATTTGACAGAATGAAACTGATAAAAAGAGTAGAACATTGAGTTTATTTACATTAATTTTAATTCTAGCTACTTTAAGTGAAGTTTTAAATGTTTTCCTACAGTTAGGTCTCCTATTTGTAAAAAGAGAAAGAAAGAAAGAAAGAAAGAAAGAAAGAAAGAAAGAAAGAAAGAAAGAAAGAAAGGAAGAAAGAAGAAGGAAGGAAGGAAGGAGGGATTGTTTCTGTTGTGTGTGTGAGTATGTGAGGGCAGGTACCCAAAAAGGCCAGAAGAGGGCACTGTATGCTCTGGAGCTAACGTTGCAGGTGCTCATGAGCTGTGTAATATCACTGACACCTTAACTATCATCCTTTGAAAAGCAGTAAGTGCCCTCTGCTTCTATGCCATCTTTCCACCCCCAGGTCCCTCATTCTTAATGCATTTGTGTTGAATAGTGTGTTCTCTTACATTTTCCCCACATTGGATGATGTTATGGTTTCTGCGTATATCTTACCTACCACCAGCAATGGCGTGTCAAACTTGTTTTCCCTTGGCCATTCTCCAGAGGTGCATCGGAAACAACCAGACCTTTGTTTTTCCTCTGAGAATGTCCTGGTATCCCCATATTTTTAAAAGACTATTTCTCACCATATATAGAATTTGCAGTTTAAGCCTTTTCTTCCGACATTTGATAAATATATTATTATTATTATTATTATTATTATTATTATCAGCCTCTGTGGTTTTAGATGTGAAGTTGGTATTTTCTCTATCAGTAATGTGTTACTTTTTCCCTGGTTGCTTTGAAGGATTTATTTATTAATTTTTTTGTCCTTAATTTTCAAGACTTAATTTTGATGTATTTTGGCATGGACTCCTTTCTTTCTATTCTGTTTGAGGTTTCTTGAATTTGTAAGGTTTCTTTTTGCCAAATTTGTAAACTCTTTGTCCTTATTAAAAATTTGTTTTTAATTGCGTATATGCATGTGTGTACTTTTGTGTGCTTGTGTGTTGCATGTGTATGTGTGCATGTGCACGTGTGCGTGTGTGTGTGTGTGCACGTGGAGTGTGTGTGTGTGTGTGTGTGTGTGTGTGTGTGTGTGTGTGTGTGTGTATGAGCATGTGAGTTCATGTACCCAAGGAGGCTAGAAGGCTCAGATGCCCTGGAGCTGGAGTTTTAGGCAGTGATTAGCCATCCATTCCTCACTGGGTTTTGGGAAGCAAACTCAGGTCTTGCAAGAGCACTATGTATTCTTAAGCAGCAAGCTGTCTCCCAGCTCCAGTCATTATTTCTTTGGACATTTTCCCCCTTCCATTCCATTTTCTCCTATGACTCCCAGAAGGACAGCATATGTTTTCTGTCACCACAGGTCTCTGAAATGATGCTTGCTTTGTGTTATGTTGAATCTATTTTCCCATTGTGGCTCAGATCAGGTAAATTTCATCTGCCTTGCATTCATTGGTTCTATTCTCTGTTCTCTATTACTCAACATACTCAATGGCTTTTTAATTTTTGGTATTTTTTCCATTCTATGCTTTCCATTGAATCACGAAGTTTTACAAGTTTGATTACTGGGTTTTTCTGCTTTTGAGTTTATTCAAGAGGTTTTTTTTTAAGGAGAGAAAAATGGAGGGAGGAAGGGAGGGGAGGAGAAAGAGAGAGAGAGAGAGAGAGAGAGAGAGAGAGAGAGAGAGAGAGAGAGAGAGAGAGAGACAGAGAGAGACAGAGAGAGAATTCGTGAGTCACAGTCACTGCAGCACTGGGAGGAAGGCCATCTTGGATAGTGTCCTAACATTGGAATCATCTTGGTGCATCTCAGCAACTGATTGTAGTGAGAATTTTAGTTTCCTTAAAAACTCAGTTATGTTGTGTGACTATGGTTTTGTTTTAATCCCAGGTTTGGGATCTGAGGTTGATTCAGATTGTCCCCAGTTGCTAACTGTAATTTGTATCATGCTCTAGGAGAAGCATGATTTTGTCAGCTGATGGTAGTTTACATTTGGGATTCTGGGATCTCTTATAAATGCCAGAGCACCCAGAGAGGGTGGAGGCAAACTGAAAAGGCTGCTGCTGCCCCTGGTGCTCCCCCTGCTGCTGCTGCTGGTTCCTGCTGCTGCTTTTGCTATTGCTGGATTGCTGTTTGCTGGTATTCTGAGACAAAGATTGGACTTGCCCCAAGGAACTCGACAACAGCAGGAAGTATTCTAAAGTGGCCTATGCTCCCTCTACCCTCTAACATTTTTCTCATCTACTTAGTGTTTGGGAGTTGGGAGGGACTGGGGTAGAGAAGGGTGGTAGATAAAGGAAACCAAATAAAAGTAGCCAAAAACCAAACCAAACCAAAACAAAACAAAACAAAAAACCAAGGCTACAAGTGGTGCCAGGCATGTGCCTAGTCAGAGTAGGAAACTTGGTTTCTAATGCCATAGAGGAGACAACAGGGTATGAAGGAATGAATAATAGTCTGTTCCTAAACGTCAGCAAAAAAGTTTATTGCAGCTGCTGCCACTGAGCTCTTGCCTACTTTTCTCCCAGGGGAGATTTTCTGTTTTGTTTTGTTTTGTTTTCTTCTTCCTATGTTTCTTCTCAAAAAAGGTTGAGAGAATGATCGAGCATTTTGAAAAACCAGAAGTGACTATGGAGGGGAGAAACAAAACATGCATTAACTGGGAAAGCCAAAAGGGTCACTCTATTCTCTTCTTTCTGAAAGGTTTGTGGAATTTGCTGTGCAACTGGACAGTTTTTAGAGAATCTAAGAGAGTGTTTTAGGCTCTAAGAAGATGTTTTGAATGTGGTTGACTCAAGTTAGGATAAGAAAGTAAATTTGGTACAAAACATTGGACTCATCAAGATAAGATGGGATGGATAGTGGAGTGCTTTCTCGAAGGTTGCCAAATACATATGGGCTGGACAATGTAAATACAATTCTTTTTTTTTTTTTTATTAATTTATTCTTGTTACATCTCAATGTTTATCCCATCCCTTGTATCCTCCCATTCCTCCCTCCCCCTCCCATTTTCCCATTATTCCCCTCCCCTATGACTGTTCCTGAGGGGGATTACGTCCCCCTATATATTCTCATAGGGTATCAAGTCTCTTCTTGGCTACTTGCTGTCCTTCCTCTGAGTACCACCAGGTCTCCCGTAAATACAATTCTTATCTGATGGTTCTCGTAGTTGTTCGTGTTGTATATGGCTTGTTGATGTTAGAGAAAAAAGCCATTTCTTGGAATAAAGGAGGAAATGTGAGAATTTTGGTTTCTTTTTTTATTTTTTTTAAACCAGTTATGTTATATGAACAGGTTTTTTTTTGGTTCAATCCCTGGTGTGGAGTGTGAGGTTGATGCTGATTGTCCACAGCTGCTAACTGTGATTTGTGTCAAGCTCTGGGAGGGGAGTGATTTCGCCATCTGAGGGGCAGGAGGCTCTCTGAGGAGGCAGCTGCTGCTCCCTCTGCTGCTGCCCCCGCCGTGCCTGGTTTCTGCTGCTGCCTTCATTATTGCTGGATTGCTGGATTCTTGATTGCTGGTATTCTGGTGACAAAGATTGGACTTGCCCCAAGGAAATCAACCCCTGTAACCAACAGGAAGTAGTCCAAAGTGGTCTACGCCTCCTTTCCCCTCTAACCTTCATTCTCACCTACCTAGGATTTTGGGGGTTGGAAATTATTGGTATTGGTATGGAGGTAGATATGGGAGCCCAAATAAAAGTAGCCAAAAACCAAACCAAACCAAAACAACAACAACAAAAAACCACCCATGGCTACAATTGACTATTCTTCCTGCTCAGGCTGTGGTTTCCTTCATTGTTCGCATGACAAATAACTTCAAGTGTTTCCCAGCTCAAGCATTTCAGACATTGTATCATGAAACTCTGGCTTCCACTTACTCATCTTTATCCTATGGGTCGTGACTTTGTCAAGGTACAAGTTAAGGTGTAGATAGTCGCAAGTGTCTTTACGAAACTGAGCGTTACACACCTATCACCTCATCTGACTCATGGGGCCAGATGAGCACAGAGGCCGCAATTCTTATGAGGCACTGATGACCCCAGGTTCCAGGCCAAACGATGTAACCAGCTCACCTCACAGTGCTTCATCTCCTATAGCTTCCTTTCACCTCCTCCGTGCTGTGTGGCTGTGGAAGGTTCAGAGTTCAAGTGCGTCTTGATGATGGGTGGGGAGAATTTAAGCGAGTCCGCAGTAGTCCTGTTGTCGCCTCCTGGATTTCTCATTTATGCTGTGTGGCAGTAGATGCTCAGCTTCTCGTGGTGATCCAGCATGTCTACTCTGTTGAGGAATCTGGAGTACTCTCTACACATACCTGGTATGTGTGTACTATTATCTCTTTTTCCACCACCGTGGGCTTCAGGCAGATGTGGTAGACTCAAAGGACTACTTATCTGTTTCATCTGAGTAGGAGATAGAGTTTAAAACCAATTCCTCCTCCGTAGGTGAAAGGGAGTCTCTCTTCTTGTAGTGTCTGTGTAGAGTGGAGCCAGTGTTTGTTAGACTGGTTTCTAATGTTAGGCTCAAATTCCCTGGGCTCTTGGCTTGGGATGAGCCAGCTTCTTCTAGACCATATTTGATCAGTGACTGTTGGCATTTTGGGATTATAGGCTTCTTTAGTGTTCTATCTTGAGTATGTAGGTGACAGGAAGAAACCCATGGATCTTAGCCCCATGTTGAAGCCATGAGGTCCTGTTGTGGACAGCTTTTTTTATTTCCTTTTTTCCCCTGATCATTCCTAGGCTTGCTTACTTGTGGTGTTTACTGAGAAGAAGAGGAAGTAGGAGGAGATGGATTAAGAGAGGGAGGAGGAGGAGGGGAAGAAGGAACAGGGGAGGAGGAGGAGAAGGGGAAGAAGGAACAGGGGAGGAGGAGGAGGAAGGGGAAGAAGGAACAGGGGAGAGGAAGTAGTAGTAGGAGGAGGAGGGTGAGAAGGAGGAGAGGAGGAGACAACTTGAAGGGCTCCATCTTGGCAGAATTGGGATTCTGTATTGTAGAAAGATGTGACATTTGTGCAAACGTCAATTAGCCTTGATTTTATATTTCATATCTTTCACACTAATCTGGTCAGGGATACAGTAAGGTGACCATCCTTTTCCTATGAAATCAGAACCAAAGAGTAGGGAGCAGACAAGGTCCAAGTCATCATTCCGTTATTATAGGAAGGCGTGATGGTAGAGAACCTTTGCTTGTGTCGCTGAGGCAGTCTTCTAAAATATGTCTCCAGATGTGATAGATGGTGAGTGAGAATATTTGATCTAAGGACAAGCATATTTCCTCTGGATTTATATGCACCATTTGACAGCACTAGGTTTACTCTGTGAACACATTTGATGATAAATGTTCTTTTTACATTAATTTTTCTATACCTAAAATAGAGGCCTGGTGGGAAGTGATGGCCAATCCATTCAGATAGCTTCAGGTAGGGAAATACTAAGTTCCTCATCAATATTACCTTTCAACCCTCCAGGGAAGATGATCTCTGTAGAGGGTCATAAAGATAAATAAATTCAAAAGATCATCAGAGCAGTGATAAATCTCAGCATAAATTCATGATTCTGGGATCCTGTTCGAATCAGCTAGGATAAGGGGGAAAAATACAATGATAATGGATTTATGTTGTCCCAGTTCCTTTACATAAGAATATCTTCAGCAGAGTCTAAGCACTGGTGTCATGAATTTCAAACATGTGGCCAAGCCTGGAAATAACTTACACAGGTGGATGAGTTTCCTAAGAAAAGGAGCAAACTGATAAATCCACAGACTAGGGAGGTGTTCTCTGTGCACGAGATGTAGCTCAAATATGGCCCTTAACTTTTAGGCTGCTGTCCCCAACTTTGTTAGTGGCTCTTTTTTTTTTCTTTTTTCAGCATCAAATCCTTTTATATCAGGAGAAAGAGTGCAGAACGTTCTAGAAATATTTCCTCCCCCCAAAACCAACAAAACAAACATCACATATCTGGAGGAAATGGATGCTCTAAGCTACACATAGGTAGTGGAAACAGTGTTTGTTAAAAGTCACAGAGTTCACCTGATGAAGTTCATCAGTTTTGAGACAGGATGTTATAGCCTTACCTGTACAGAAACATCCACCTGTGAGGCCTTTGGGTGTGAAGCAGCATACTGTCGTGGGGCTCATGTAGAGAACAGAGAATGCACAACTTTCTAGCAGTTTGTGGTGAAAGGTGCTCTTACACATGGTCCAATCCATTCTCATTTTGTTTAGAGAGAATATTTCTAAGTAGGAATGCTCATGTTTAGCTGGTTTTAAAATTAAATTAATTTTTAATGTGTTCAATTTACATCCCAATTGTAGCACTCCTTCTCTCCCTCCCTCCCTCTTCTCTTTCCCCTCCTCCTCTAGTCCTCAGGGGCTCTGAACCTGGAAAGGTTTCCTGGAGGATTAAGCTTTTATAGGTGATTCCTAAAAGTTTCTGGACTGAGTACCGTGGTGGTGGCAGAGTCATCAAATATTAGATTATCTCATTGAGAAGGCAATTTCTTTCGGTCGTTGACTTCTCGTCTGGTGGGGATATGGACAACTGTTTGGAGAATCCTGCCCACGCTCATCTCTTTTTATGGAAAGAAAAGAGCCTCTTGCCTACGGAACGCCATCCCTTCCATTCACTTTTCCTTGTCTAACAATGGTGACCTCTTAGAGGCACTGACAGACTAAGAAGGACCCCCACAGCTCATCTCACTTACAAAGAAGGGAGACGGACTTCTAGCTTAGGAGCTACTGGCAACCAATAACTCATAATCCATTTTCTTCAAGAGTTTGACCCCTGGTAGGTCAACAACACTTCAGAGGAAGACCACACATCCAAACGTACATTAGCAGCACGAATGGAAGCAATGTAAGAAGAGGAGCAGGAAGAGAAGGCACAACGTGGAGTGTGTAGAGAAAGAGGGAGGGTCTGGTAGGCGTTAGGCAGGTGAATGTGATAAACATACATTGACGAACAGAATTCTCAAGAAACTAACACAATTTCAAAGAAAGCGAGGGAGAGACAGAGAGACAGAGACTTCTACGTTTTTTCCTCTGTCCAACTTCTCCTTAACTCTTATTGAGATTGCCCAGACAGCCTGGTATCTGGATAATTCTAAGTACAGTGTTTCTCTGGATTTGAGACTTACTACTTAGAGTAAGCTCTGGTTTAAGGTGTGGAATTTAAATATAAGGATGTCTTTTCTTTGGCTTAGTGGTAGAGAAGCTCAAATGCAATGCAACCATTAGCAAACTTGGCTTCAAGCAGCTTTGTAAGCAAATCCAGCAGCCAGGCAACACCTGTGGGTCAATAATGTAAGTGACTAAACCAAGTTACTCATAAGGAGCCAGTTGGAGGCTAGTTCTCCTTAGATCTTAATGTGTGCTGAGGAGATGGGTTGATTCTTTTTAAGGCAATGTTGGTTCAGCTTAACAAAAAAATTGTGGTCTGTCTACTGGTATTATAAAGTAAATGGATAAAAGCATGATCTTTGTCATTTGATAGCTTATAAATGGCCATGTTCTGACTCCATCCAAACTCGATCCTGAGATATGCCTTAAGTTTCAGAAAGTGTTCCTAGTAAGTCTTATTTCTGCTTATAGTTGACACATAATCACATCATGGACCTAGGTCCTTAATCTCCCTTGACCATGGTCACTGTTAGCTGATCTGTGCATCTTCCATTTTGCACCATGATTATTAAAGCTTCTCTGTATAAAAAATACACTGCAATCACTCAAGTCATATGAATATGGCGCATAGGATCCAGTGCATAATGATAGTTGGTGGCTTTTTGAAAGTCCTATCAGGCAGGCACCAACACTCTCAATATTTGTCAGTCACTTCTTAAGCATCTACAGGCAGAGTGTCAAGTCGCATTGTGCATATTTGTGAAGTGGCATACCACCCGTGCAGCTTATGGAATCTATCGCAGTTTGATGCAATCAGGGGGAGAATAAGCCATAAATAAAAGATTATGGTAAATGCATATATTGCTTGAAAATATGTAATTTGTTTTCACTCCATGATAGCTACAGAATTTCTCTAATGGTGAGATAAGTGTACTGGTGCGTGTTAGATACTAAAGCTACAGTTGAAGAAAGAAAGTTCTGTTTGGAGTTTATAAGCAAATAAATGATGGATGCAGAGATGTCATATTACTGCTTTCCATGTTGGCCAGCTTAACTATCTACTCACTAGTGTACAGGGTTAACGAAGGAGAAGCTAAAGTGTACAGGTGCTTTTAGAAATGCAGCATTCTCACAGAGCCTAAGAAAGCCTGATCAAGCTAGGTGAGGCTTAAGTTCTGTATTTCTGAGGGTTATTCCCACCAGGTAGTCAAAGAGTCATCAGCTTGGAATTCCCATCTGGCCAGTGACTTACCAAATGAGAACCTGGTGAAATTTTCTCACCCTACTGAACTGTGTCCCTTTGCTGAAGAAAGCCAAAGATGAAATAGAATCTTAGAACATTATCTACTTCTGTAATTCTGAGCCAGAGTCTAAAGGGTTTTATATTTATGACATAATCTTACATATCGTAAAAGCAACCTGGTATTATTAAAGCAGATTCTTGTCAGGTCAAGTTCATTTAGCGACGCTGTTACAGCCTAGGTTGAGAAGACTCCAGGGCTAAGACCCATCATATAGCTGCTTCAGTTAAATTGCTGAGGTCCCAGAGGATGAGAGCGCTGATGATATATCACCATGAGATAGGGTAATGTAAATGAAAATGTTCTGCAAGCTGTTTGGGGCCATATATATGCCAAGCTTTAGGCATCATGACTACCTTCTCTGTTTATTGAGGGGCCCACTTACAGAACTGACTTCAACAGCCTCCATAATATGTCAGGGGCAATTTGGAAGAAATTTCTCATCTTTTTTTTTTTTTTTTTTTTTTTTTAATTTTGACATTCACTCTGTTCCTCCATAGAAGCAATATTTATGGGGCTCCCGCTTCTTGTAAAGTACCAGTGTGGTGGGAATTCAAACAGCTTATAGGACAGTATTACCACTCTAGATGCGTGGGTGATCTATGGAATATGTATGAAGCTGAGGTCATCTATCGTCCTACAATGGTTATTAGTGTAGAGGACCATTTCTGAATAGGTTCTAAGTTCTTTGACATTTTAAGTTAGACCTTTATTTCTGTGTTACAGAAGCTCTTGGGCATGTTGATGCTAAGAAAAGCATTGTTTAATAGAAGAACGCAAATAACCAGTGCAACACAGCTTGGAGCGGTGGTTCTCAGCCTGTGGGTCACAACCTATCTGGAAGTTTAATGACCCTTCTACAGGGGTCACCCAAGACCATTGGAAAATGCAGACATTTACATTATGATCCAGAATGGTAAGAAAATTAGAGTTATGAAGTAGCAACAAAAATAATTTTATAGTTGTGTGTGAGGCGGGGTGTTACCAAAACATGAGGAAATGTATTAAAGGGTTGACCCGTTAGGAAGGTGGAGACTCACTGGCTTAGTTAGAGCGACTCCAGATAAATTGTCATCTGTGTTTGAGTCTTTGTTGCAACTTGAGAATGTGTTTTGGTGCTTAATTTTACTCAGTGAAACTATACTGATTGAACACCAATGCAAGCAAACAAACAAAGCAAAACAAAACAAAACATAATTAAAAATCACATTTACTAGTCATGGGTTGGGCACTATGTGGTAATTATATACATTATGTCATTCGTTCCCCCAACAGCAGTCATAAATATGGAATGTTTCATCTTGCAGTTGAACAGACTAAGTTATGGAGAAGATGAAAAATCATAGAGGTATCCATGGCAGAATTTGCAATGAAATACAGGAACTGCCACCACTTGAAAGCGATGTCTTGACTAGGAACCAAGACTGGTTGACCTACGAGATAAATAGCTGGAAACTCAGAGCAGCCTAGTGTGGCAGTTGTCCATAATTTTGATACCAGTGATATTTGACAGTATCTGGAGGCATTTGTAGCTGTCATACCTCTGGGAATGCTGTGGAATCTCGTGGACAGAGGTTCGGGGCTTAGTGCTCAAGAGGCTCCATTAAAAAGAGGCCCCTTTCGAAACAGAATGACCAAACTGAGATTATCATAGAATCTGGACCATTCTTCTTATGCCAGGGTAGTTCTGTTTTAAACCACAACCTTCCCAAGGAAGGTCATGAAGCTACACATCCTCAGAGCCTGCCATGTTTAATCCTGTTTGTACGCTTGCCTGGATTTACAATGCCCGCTTCTTGATGTGCCTTTGAGGGTACTTCCGGAAGATGCAACTGAGGAAGGAAGACGGACCATGAATGTGAGCCACATCATCCCATGGGACGTGGTCTAGACTGGTTAAAATGGGTAAGCATAGTAGAGCACTGGCGTTCGTCTCTCTCTCTGCTTCCCAACTGATGATGCAATGTGACCAGCAACTTTATACGCCTTAAGTCAAATAAGCCTTTGCATCCTTCTACGGTTTTTTATAATTTTATGATAACCATGAAAACAGACCATAATACAGAGCCCAATGCAAGATGAGACAAACAACAGTGGAAAGTGGTGCTTCCACAACTACCATATACAATATGTCTTAGAAGACTTCTTCTTTTTCTTTTCTAGAAAGTGAGACTAGCATCCTCTTTGGGCTACTTTTGATCAAGTTTGGAATTTGTCAAGTTTGAGTATATCAGTCGTCTCCGTCTCCCCACATCAGCCCTCCACACGTCTTGCTAATTTAGCCCCATGCCCTCTAGTTCTCTGAACTATAAAACACCCCTGAAGTAGTTCTTCCATCTGAAACACTTTCCGTCTAACAGTCATATAGCTTTGTCTAGGACTGGCTAAGATAAATAGCTGTAGCAATTTTAAGGTACTTAAAGTCACATTTCTTGATAATCTCTGAATTTTCAGGGGCCATTAGAGATCCCTGTGTGAATCTTCGAATAATGAAAAGTACATTTCAGTGAAGATTTTAGGTACTCTGCTCTTGCTGCACTGATTTAGAAACACATTTCTAAATCAATTTTTTTTTTGAGATTTTAACTTGTAATAAAATAAGTCTTAGCTGAAGTGCCCTTTGCAATCTAAATCCTTAGGCTTGAGAACCACCGGCCAAATTGAGAATTAATTAACATTTTGAAGCCATAGTGCTATATTGCTTAATCCTAAATTGTACTTCAAATGGGGATTGATTCCCCTACTATAGCAAAAACAACTGTTCCTCCACCCATGCCCTTTAAAATATAAAATATATGGCTAGCATGTATTTAAAGAGTATGGTTAAATAATGTGATCATTAAATGTTTTTTGATGAAGCTATAATCATATCCCATTACAAAATCCGTGTTCTCCAAGTCATCTTTGTAACTTTGAGAAAACATTTATTACAGAATGGGTAAGACAGAAAGCCATCCAATATGGAGTGCATTAGGATAATTTATGTATTCATACAATGCATAGTAGACATTTATTTCTCAAAATTCTTAAAGCACAGGTAATAATGGAGCCAGTCAGCAATTTGCCACTTGCAATTAATCATGCTCTTCATATTCACAATATTCAATTTTTCCTGCTATTCAAGGGAGTAATGATTAATTGATAAAAGTTTAACAAGTGCAGTAATGGCAGGTGTTCCAAATTACAAAGTCTTCCAAATGATTCTCCCCAAAACTACTTTATGCTAATTTGTACAACATTAGTCATAACACTTTATGATTTTACTTTTAAAATGACTTCTCTTTTAGTCACCCTAATTTAATTAAGAATTTTAACTAGTTCCATGTATCAAGAACACCAATGAATTTTAAATTTGTGAGTTTGATTACCATAAGAGATTAACAGGAAGACTCATAAAAATGCACGGCTGCCAATTAGAAGCATCAACACTGCGTAAATTAGAATTTGTTAATTGGCTTAGCAAATGTAAATTCAATTTTTTGAAATTTTATGAACTGAAAAATTGATTGTATTTTTGTGAGCCTCCAGAAGTATGTTATTAATGCTGATATTTGCTATGGCAATTCCTGAGATATTGTTTTATTTAAGACACAAGTTCTTCTGTTTCATTTATTTCAAACAGATACGAGTGCAGCCTTCATTTTAGTTTCCATAGGTTTCACCCTCGCAACCTGCTGCACTATTAAATGGATAATGAAGCATACATTTTTCTTTCATCTGTCTTTCCCCTCAGCAAGATGAATAAAATATGCATTCTAGGTAAAGTTTGTTATGTGGATTTTCAGTATTAAAGTGCATGTAATTAATTTCATTTTCTTAAACACTGTGTGTTTATGAAAAAATTTATAGATTCTCCTGAAAGATGTGTGTGGAATAGTATTCAGGTATGCAGATTAATACCGTCTGCCTCTGGGAAATAGGCCTAGCTATCTTGCGTGTTATAATTATAAGGGGTGGGGGGAACAGCTTTGTTTTAGTATGCACTGTGGAATGGGCAGGACTTTTAGCAATAGAAAATCAGAATCTATTCTTAGCCGAGTCTACATGCAGTCTGATCACGATCCGTCCGTCACTGGCTTCCATGCTGAGTTCCTATCAGGAAACTGAGGGAAGAATTTAGGACAGGCTGGACATACTCTCATGGTTAAATCTTTATCTTGTGAGAGAGGAGCTGGGAGGAGCACAGTCTGGCTGCTTCGGAGAGCCCATCGCTCTGAATTTGTGAGGTAATTTGACTCATTTGAGGATAGTCATGAACACCTTCACCTTGCCCCTGAACTTCACCAGCTCCCCTGAGAGCTGTTTTTTAAATCTCAGTGCTGTGTAATCTCTCCTAAAGGCTCTAAGTTCAGCTCATGTGTTCGGCTGCTCAAAATCAATGCACGCACCGGTTGTCCAAAATTAGTGTAATTAGATTACCGTAGCCGTGATTAGCTTCCCAGAGGGACATCATGGGATGAGGCAGAGGGTGAAGGAAGAGCAGACTTTAATTTTTTCATTCATAGGGGTGGGGAGAGCCTCACGATGAAAGAGAACACACTTCTTGAAGTTGGTTCTGCGTCTCATCAGCTCTAAGCAGGACTGGAGCCCAGATAACCACACTTGGGAACTAAATCGTGAAAGTTCCGGGAAGGCTGTGACACACACGCGGGCTTCAAAGAGCTGTCATCAGAAGCCAACTCCACTGTAGGGACCAAACTACCATCTGTTTACAGGCTGATTTTTTTTAACCCCCCAAATTTTCTTCCTTTATTTTTACTTTTCTCAAGTATGATCTTCATGTTATACTTGTTTAATAGGAGAAAATGTGGGAACCTCAATTCCCCAAACTAATAAAAATTGTGTTTAGTGTATTTGGATCTTAGTGGAACATTATACCGCTATTAAGGTAAAAAAAAAGTCATAAAATATATGAAAATATGTTCACAATTTTAATTCACCCACTAAATATTGTTGTATGTTAATTAGGTCTCAGGTTCTGAATTGGACAACTTAGCAGCCAGACTCCTGACGTTTGTATTTAATTAAAAATTAAATAAATATTAAAAGTCACTTTTGGATCAATAATTTCGATGAAGAAGCATAAAGCATAAAGTGGGTCATTGTGGGATGTGAATGGCATTTCATCAGATACTTCTGGGGGACACTAGTGTCCCACGTGACTCTGGAAGTGAACACTCACCTTGTCGTGGCAATGATAAGGCATCCCCAGAGCAGGAAACTCAGCCTGGATGCTCTGAGTTCTGAGTAAGAAAACCAGTTATGAAGGCAGGAAGAGGAGAGCTGGGAGTGAGGCAGAGTCGGCGAGAAGGAAAAATGGAGTCCTTCTTTGCTTGTGCAGGAAGCCTAGATATCATCTTGCTCATGCGCCCCTTTTGAAGGCTGGTGTCAAGACAGACAGGAGTCCTGCCACCAGAGTTGCTCCTTCTGAGTGTAGGAAAGAATCTCTCCACGGTGGACTGTATGCTTAATAACCAAGGTGATGCCCAGCACCTTGCATCATATCCAACAGAGTGTGGACCTTAAGTATGTCCAATAAAACGAAACACTGTATGGAGCAGAATGATGCATCTATGAGCTCTCTAGGGTCTTTTTCCCTATGCAAATCTGTTTGTTGACCATCTGAGGAAAGAATGGTCCAGGGTAACTTAGAAAATACATACAAGGAGTTAAAGGAAACTCCTGACCAGTAGAATTCACTTAGGGTACTGCCATCTCTGCCTCCCACTTGTCAGCCCCTTTCTTCTTTGACTGGACATTTAGTTCTCTTATTTTACATGGATGAGCGTTTTGCCTGTGTGTGTGTATGTGCACCACATCTGTGCCTGGTCATTAGAGAGGAGGGTTCTGAGCACCTTAGAACTGGCCTCAGTCTGTTGTGAGCTACCAATGTCGGTGTTGAGAAACAAATCTGGGTCCTCTGCAAGAATAAAGAGTGCTCTTAACCAATGAGCCATCTTTCCTGCACCCCTACAAACTTTTTAAAATTCGAGTTTATTCTTTGGGAATTCCGTGCATGTGTGTATACTATGTTTTGATCAAGTCCAAGCTCTGTACCCTGTATCCATGTCCCCTGAGATCCCCCATCACTTAAGTCTCCCTCCAACTTCTAGCATTCATTTCCCCACTCCAAGACTTGTTGAAACGATTCTCAGTCTTCACAGGACTCTAATTCTCTGCTCTCCAGTTGAGATTTTTCTGGGAGACTCCTGGGCAAAATGATTGCACTTGAAGCCACAATTTCTTAGGCTCTTCAAGAGGAAAACAGTATTTGTGTTTTCTGTAGGATGGTGGGATGTTTCACTAATAAACACTTGCAGGGTATTTTGAAGATGACAAGTGCCAGCTATTATTAGGTCTATTACTATCTCGTTCCATTCCTGAGCTAGAGTGAACACTGGGTTATGGCTAGCTCGCCAATCTTCTTCCACATATTCTACTCACCCGAGGAAACAAATCCAGCCTGGCATAATTAATGAATGTTTATGGGGCATGTTATGAGTCTAGACTAGCCTAACACTAAGTGAAGGTATGAGCAAACACTAAGGCTTGGGTTTGGACCTCTCGTGGCATCTGATGCTGACCAGCTTCAGGTTGTAATCAGGGCATTGTTTCTATAATCTATGCAATACCTCATCTCTTGCTGGCATAATGTAACTGTCCAATGAAAGTAGTAGTAAAGTTGTAATTTTTTTCTCTTGATTTGCCTCCATATTAAAGAATAAACTAGACATGAAGAATGGCATTCTCTCATTTTTAGAAAAAGATAATTCAAAGTCTTTGCTAATGGCAACATAGACTCTTCTTTCTTCTGCTTAGCAATCAGGAAAATGAAAACTATTTACTCAAAGAAGCCTGGCTGTATCATTCTTAAATCAGTTATAACTCACTAAGTGCTTTGAATAATGGAGAAGCTAGGAGGGCCCCTGATTCAATTTTATCTCCTTTGTTTCTTTAGTATCTTTGTGCTTTCTTGCATTTAGGGGGAAACAGCACAGAAAAGAGAATCGGGCTAATTTTTTTTTATAAAGAAAGCTATTAAAAGCTTTTAGAAGGACTCGAGCTTTAATCAAACCTTTCTGTATTCAGGGAGGCCCAACTCTCCAGGGACCTGGAGACCGCCTGCAAGTTAAGCATTTGAAAAGCAAACTAAATTCATGAGCTAAGCATCACTTCCTTTCCCCTGTCACCCTTATCATTCTTATAATAGAGGCGACATTAGCTCAATACATTCTGTAACGCAAAGTCTCCCTGAGATCACAGTATCAAATTATGAGAGAACATATTTACCGGACATTTTTTCATTTATAAATGTTACATGTCATATGTATTCATTTCATTCCTAGACTAATTACCAAAAGCTCAGTGGCTTAAGACCATAGCTATTTCCCACGTTTATAGTTCTATAGGTCAATAGGAGGGGCTCAGCGTAGATCAGCAGGCTCTCAGCTCCACCTCCACAGCTGGAATCAAAGCTGGACAGGGTGTTAAGACTCTCAAGAGGCTCTGGGGATGAGTCCATCTCTGAGCCCTTTACACGGTTGTCAGAACCTCATTCCACATGGTTGTAGAGCAGTAGTGTCTGCTTCCTTCCTGGGTACTATGTAGATGTTTTTCTCAATGGGTACAGGCTCCCTGTGTCTGTTGATTAACCACCTTGTCCCTCCATCTGGGATGCCAGAAATGGAAGATCAAGTCCTTTCAGGTGCTGAAGTTTAGGTTCATCTCTCTTCTTAATGACTCACTTGGTTAGATTAGGCTCACCCCCCAAATAACTTAGGTCAATCTTACCATAGCCGTATCTGGGAACTATTATACACTCAAGTTCCTTTGTCATGCAAAACAACACAGCTTGCTACACATAATTTTGTGGCCAGGAATATCCTTTTTTTCTCTCTCTCTCTCTGTTTATTTCTGCCATTGCTGCGCTAGTTTTAAAGATTCACTTTTATTTTATGTCTATGAGAGTTGGCCTGCGTATATCTGGGCACCATGTATGTACCTGCAGAGCCCACAGAGGCCAGAAGAAGGCATGGGACCCACTGGTGATATAGATGGTTGAGAGCCAAGGGAACTGAACGCTGGTCGTCTGAAAGGCAACAAATGTTCTTAAGCAACCCCGCCTATCCTAATTTTATAAAGGAAGAAAGGAAGTGTCTTTGCGTCATAATTAGTTTATCAAAGGTTATGGGCAAATTACTGGCAGTGATACAGGCAATGGCTAAAAGTCTTAGTTTTGGCTCTTCTTAGCTTTAATAAACATTGCAGAATTCACAGCAAAATCAGGTTCTATATTCAGGCTAGGGAGATGAAGATGAGAGGTATTTATGAATTCTTATAGATTATAATAGTTGATCTTCCTTGTTAAGGTATCTGGGTTTCGAGTCACACAGGAATCCCACCACTGTATAGCCCTGTGAGGGCATTTCCAGAGAGGGCGGACCCACCATCCCATCACCTCAGGTCCTCAGCAGAATAAAGAGGGAGCTGTGAGCAGGGCACCCACATTCATTTCTTCCTGCTTCTCAACTGCAGATGCGATGTGATTAGCTGTCTCATGCCCCTGTCTACATGACTTCTCATGGTGATGGTCAAACAGTGAGCCAAGTTAAATTCTTCTCTGCTTAAGTTGATTTACTCAGGTGTTTTGTCATAGCAGTAAGAAAAGTAGTACATTGAGTAGATTAATTGTTAATGTAATTTGTGTGATTAATTTTAATGTAATTCATGTGATTAAATTTAATGTAATTTGTGAAGGCAGCCACAATCCTGTACCCAAACCCACACACAGATACACACAGAGAAAGTTAAGAATAAATTTTTACAAAATAAGAATTTTACACATATCCTTAAAACTCTCTCTCTCTCTCTCTCTCTCTCTCTCTCTCTCTCTCTCTCTCTCTCTCTCTCTCACTCTCTGATCTAATGTATTGGACATGGGGACATTTTCTGAAATTGAGAGATAATACATTTTCTGAAATACGCCAGGTCTCCAAAACACTAGCATTCACACCATGGAGGGATCTTGTTAAAGTGACTTGTGGGGTTCAATAAGTAAGACTGGGTATTTAAACAATTCAAATGATGACACTGATATATCAAAAAGTATATAAATTAACACACCATCAAGTTTTGTCAGAGACACTTTTCAGCTATGTGTGGTGACACACGTCTATAATCCCAGCACTTGACAGGCTGGTGGGTTCTAGGCCAGAATGGGCCACACGGTGAGACCTGTCTCAGAAACAAGCATGGCAAAACTTGGGGTGAGACCCAAATCCTGTGTTTTTGTTTTCTTATTTTTTTATTATTTAATTTTTTACTTATTCATTTGTGTGTATATGTGTATGTCTGCATGAGGGCATGTGTGCACTTGTGGTGTGTAACATGTGGGGGCATGTGGCATGTCCCAGTACATGTCTGGAAGTCAGAGAACAGCACTACAGGGCTGGCTCTCTTTTTCCATCTGCATGTGGGTTCCAGAAATTAAACCCTCCTTGTTAGGCTTGCACAGTACATGATTCTATGCACTGAGCCATCTCGTTGGCTTTAAATCTTTGATTTTTAGATACTTTTTTCTTGTTTTTGTTTTAAAATGTGATGTGTAGGAGTGTTTTGTCTGAACACACCCCATGTGTGCCTCATGCACTCAGAGGTCAAAAAAGGGTGTTGGATTTATAGATGGTTGTGAGCTGTCATGTGGTTTCTGGGAACCAAACCTGGGTCCTCCGGAAGGACGGCCAATGTTCTGAATTGCCCAGCCATCTCTCCAGCCTGAAATTCTGGATGCTGATGCTGATGCTGCTGATCCATGGACCACATTCTGGTCAGCAAAGCATCCCAGCATCAATTGGAGGAGCTGCACCCAGCATAGGAAGAAGGATGGCCATGGGAAGGAAAAGGAAAGCATGAAGGAATGTAGAAAGAGCAAATGTCAAACACATTGTGATGAAGAGGAAGTGTTCATGACAACAAACCTACAAATCCTCAAGAATGTGGCTTGCAGTTTGAACTTAAAATTTTTTTCTCCTCACAATACCAAGGAAAACTGTTTTTCATAATACTAAGATGTCACTTATATAGTTTTCCCTGTGTGGACATGAGCAAGGAAGTGATGAGTCTGGCTATTGATAGCTGGAAATGAGTCAAGGCAGGGCCATGAGAGCATATGGCTTCCCTGGCTCATATGCCTTCACACATAGGAAGGCAAAGACATGGGGGCAGGGGAACACGATAGCATTCAACGAAAGGAAAATAGTAAAGCAAGAAAAGGGAGAGAAGAAGAGTGAAGGAAATGGTTGTAGTTTTACTTTTCAAATACCTTAGAGTTGACAGTGAGGCTTTGAAGCTTTGATCCCACCACTCCAGGAGGCTGCAGTGGGAGAGCCCTGAGTCAGAGAAGTTTAATCACAGAACAAGATTTTTTTTTTACCTCCACAATCAAATTCAAACAAAAATATCCAAGTTAAAAACTGTTGGTTGCTGGAAACTTCAAATTTGGATTTTGTTGATGGTTTTCTAACATTGCATGTGGGGTCGTCGACTTCTGCTATAAAATTCTTCTCATGAGAAATGGGTCATGTTCCAATAGCTGTGGGAGAAAAAGCCTAGATGGTCAGCCATCTTTCCACAGAACACATTTCTTGCATAAAACAACAGCAGACAGACTGGTTATTCTGACCTGGGTATTCAGACACTTTCTTCAAAATGAACAAGTGAACCTCACCCAGAGAAGCTAGTGATAGTTTTTCTTTTTGATGGTGGCATTTGGGCTTTCATGCTTGGCATCTCAATCTTAAAAGGCTGTTCAGGTTGTGCCATGTTTGTTTCTGAGACACGTCTCACTATGTGGCCCATGCTGGCCTAGAACCCACCAGCCTGTCAAGTGCTGGGATTATAGATGTGCGTCACCCCACAAAGCTGAAAAGTTTCTCTGACAAAACCTGATGTTGTGTTAATCGACATGTGTTTTGATATATGGGTCATTAGTTGACTAGTTTAAATAATTTAATGAGTGGTTTTCAAAATGGCTAATTCAAGGTACTACAAGATGTGAATGGGCGAAAAATCCATTGAAAGTGGGAGACAGGCACATAGATGGCTCAGCACCACAGAGAGATGACCCATCAATGTGTGTGTAGATCCACACACAATTTAACTGTCTCTTGTCACTTGTTATGCTTGAGTGGTAGACCAAAGGATACCAAGGCTTGTCTAAAATTCTTGGTAAAGGCAGGGGATATAGCCAAACTCAGAGTGTTTGCTTAGCACGCATGATGTTTGCTGCGCAGCACCACACAAACAGGGCATCCTGGTGCACAACTGTAGTCGCGGGAAGTGGATAAAAGAAGATTAATAAGGGAGGGCGGAGTCACTCTCATCCACATAGAGTGAGAGAATCCAGACTAGACTATTACTTCCTTGTTTCTAAAAGACAAAAAAGAACCTGTATTGAAAACTGGTATGCTTTCAAAATATGTATCAAGCAGATTGCCTTTGCACAACACAGTGCAGTGCAACACACTGAATGCAGTAGGGGAGGGAAATTTCAGCTGTATTCTTCAGTCCCAGACATGACAGGCACTTACCAGGCTATGCGTCAAGGCCACTCATGACTAGATTTTGGTATTTGATTTTATTTCAGCATGCATTTGTTTTAGTGTTGTACTAGAGGCATCAAAGGGAACATATTTTTTAATCTCTTAGTTATAATTTTAATTATGTAAATATTAGAATAATCTACAGGAACAAAAGCTCCTTGGTGTTCATAATAGTTTTCAAGATTGTCAAGAAGTCTTGAGATCAGAATGTTCAAGAAAATATGTATTCTATTTAATAGGCATATTGACCATTGTAGAATCACAAAATAATGAGGTCTTTTAAATGGAAAAACATTTCAAAGCAACTAGGCAGTGATTAAATGAATACAGGATTGTTGGCTTTCTTACTGAATTTTAATTATAAAGCACACCATGACTCCTTATTCTTGGAATAGATGTCTGTCATCTAGTTGGTTAAACTATTTAGACCAGACCTGTGCTGTGAGTGTGTATAATTGATCTGACTTACATTCTAGGCTCAAGGCATAGCTCGGTTGGAGAACTGTTTGACTTGCATGAATAAAGGCCTGAGTTCTGTCCTTGCTCTGCAGAAATCAGGTGTGCTGGGTGGCCCAGGCCCATCATGCCAGCTCTCAGGAGATGCACACAGGGGGATCAAAAGTTAAATGCCATCCATGGCTACATAGTGAGTTTGAAGCCAGCCTGGATTGTGTGAAACCTCGTCTTCAATATACTGTATACAATGAGGTATTAGATGTCTGTCCTTTTATTTAAAGTATGATCTCCAAATAAAACATAGGGATGAAGTCGCATACATTCTCAAGTCAATGCTGTCTGGCAGGGTTTCTGCTCATCCTAGCTTTTCTATTGCTTTTTTAAGACATCAAGTCACGTGTGGTGACTCAGAATCCAATGGTTTGTTTGTTTGTTTGTTTTTTGGCCTTTTGATCTAGCATGCAATGTAAAACTGAATGTTGATTTCTGGAGGGTGGGCAGTAGCTAATCCACATGTGGTTATCGCCTAGAAGGGAGAATAGGAGGCTCCTTATGAGAACACTCAGATTCCTTCCACCTGGAGAGAAACCTTTGATAGTACTTTGGTGGTCCCAGCAGTAAGATCTGAAGGCTCACAGCACCCTAGGTGCTATTCCAGATGCATTACAAAGTTTGACACCATCAAATGGCTTAATGATTTTGTTAAGGGCTTGTGATAAAATGCAGAGGTTAAGTTAGTCTTTCAAGGTCACATGGCCACTCATCACTGAAGCCTAGGCAGTCGAACTGGGGGTGTGTCCTCTGTCAAGACACTATGCCCAAAGGGGCCCCAACAGAGCAGTATCGGTGTGTCCTGAGTCAAGACACCCTGAAAAGGGGGCCTCCATGGAGTTGTATTTAGAAACCAATGAAGAATTTCTTCCTGTTGGTAGGAATAATCTAAAGATCTGCCCACGTATTATACAAAGAGCCTTGTATTTCCAAGATGGCCGAGCAAAGACCTGGGAGGTGATGAAGCTCTGGGGAGACTCCATAGAAGCCTAGGAAGGTTCCACAGCCTTTTCTCACAGAGCACTTAGCAGTGGTACCAAAGATGTGGACCTTGGTTCCCATTTGAGATAGCTAAGGTTTATGGGACTTCTTTTTTGAACAAATGTTTCTGAATTCTACACACGTTCATTATGTCATTTGATTGTGAAAATTAAATTTTGAATTACTCATCTTTATGTAAAAGCCATCTTCCAAGAAGATGCAGCTGTCATCAATCCTGTGACTGGAAGTGGTTCCTGGTGCCTTAGTCTGAGCTTTGCTATAGAACACTTTGGGGAGATGATGGAAGAATGGCTCCTTTGTTTACCTATACACTATTGCTCAAAGACACCATGGTTACCTGGACCTGCCTGTACACCTTTAAAAACATAAGCATGAAAGTTCGTAAGGAAACCTGTAAGCTAAGAGAACCATGGTTAGCTTTTTCTATGCTCCCTTGCGCTTATGCCAACACGTTTTAATGACAAAAATGAGTGAAATTAGACTAGAAATACATACTGCAGGTGCAGTGTACTGGAGGGGACTTTCTAGTTCATATTTGAGGCAACCTATCCCTCTAATCTAGGAAGAATAGGGCCAGGTTGCCATATTCTCTTATTTCCTTTTAAAATAATTAGAGAAAGAAAAATGGATTATTATCTAAAATGAGAATTTACACTGTGATGAATACTTGGTTTTCTAAAAAATATAGTTACATCATTGATTGAATTTAATAGAGCCTGTTTTCCAAACTGGACAAGAAATCAAATAGAGCATGTGAGTATATAGGATTCAGAAACGTTTGTTCACAGATGTTAGCCCTCCATTATGGAGGCCAAAATTTGTGTCTTTGGTGCCACAGATGAGAGAAGCATGGGAGAATAGTAAAGTAGAAGGATCCAGAGGGTCCTAGAAACATACAAGAAGAACATTATGATAGGCAGATTTGGGCCCAGGGGTCCCGCTCAAACTATGGCACCAGCCAAGGACAATACAGGCCGTAAACTTTAAACCCCTAGCCAGATCTAGCCAATGGACAGGACATTCTCCACAGTTGAGTGGAGAGTGGGGTATGACTTTCACACAAACTCTGGTGCCTCATATTTGATCATGTCCCCTGGATGGGGAGACCTGGTGGCACTCAGAGGAAGGATAGCAGGCTACCAAGAAGAGACTTGATACCCTATGAGCATATAAAGGGGGAGGAAGTCCCCCCAGGCACAGTCATAGGGGAGGGGAGTAAGGGGAAAATGGGAGGGAGGGAAGAATGGGAGGATACAAGGGATGGGATAACCATCGAGATATAACAAGAATAAATTAATAAAAAAAAAAAAGAAAGAAAAAATACTTTCCAGTAGGGGGCGCATCAAATGTGCTATGCAGTTCTCTGTCTTTGGTTGGCAAATGGATATCCTTTGATAAGAAGTGTGCCAGGGAGAGTTTAAAAAGAGTGAGTTTGCCTTCTGATTTTATTAAGGTTTTTGTTTCTACCTACTTTCAAATCCTAAGAGATAAATTTATAAGCTGATCCTATCCCAGCTCATGGGAAGTTGAAGCTGGAGAATCCAAGATGTTCAAGGTCATCTTTGGCTGCATGGGAGGTACAGGGCCTGTCTGGGTGACCAGAAAGCCTGCCTCCAATAAAAGATGCTTTTTGGTTCTAAGAATAGCCTCCTTGTTGTGTTTAAGGCTTCACACTCTGAGCAACATGGATGCTTTCTCTCTCCATTGGCAGAAAAGGGGATGACTATTTGGTATCTTTGACATTTTCTTTATATATATTAGAGTAGATATTAAGGCTTTCCTCGTTCATGTCTTTTGATTTCTTGGGAAAAATAACAACTTGAACATGTGAAAACAGCTACATGTTTCCTTAAGGATTTCCTGTCTTACTTTTTAATTATTTTCTTCACAGACCTCTGGACCCTGTCCACGTTTCCCATCTCCTGTGACAAGGCCGCAATGGGACAACTTGTGCTCACACAAATATAGCCAGCTCAAAACAAAAAAAGGCAGTCTCATTTGCAGTTGCTGATTTTCAAACAACACTGAGCACCTGGCTGGTCTGTATAGCCTGTGATCATGCGCACTTCATTTGTGCCTAGCCAGTCAACCCTCTCCTTATATCATCACCATGTGGCTTTAGTGCCTTATATCTCACCTTAAATAATTTCCTTTCCACTTAGCTTTTTTTCCTTACAGCCACATGATAGAACTTTAATGATGATAACTGTGTAATGCCCTCTGCAAAAGCTGTGCTTAACCAGTGGAGTAACTAAGATGTGTTGAGGTGATGTATGCCTCAAGATCTTTTACTGATGTGACCAATCTGGGGTCCAGATTGATAGTAGTGGGATGTGTCTTCCAAACCAGACAAGAAGTTCGGATTATGTCAAGAGGCAGATATTTTAAAAACTAAATCTTGACTCTTTCTTCGCAGTAGAGGTTTGATTCCCATGCATTATGAATATTCTGTAAGTCTTGTCTTTTTCATCTAGAATATAAGGGTGATACTATTTATCTTTAAATTCTGTGGTGTTTGTGTGAGATATTTTTGAGAAATTTTTGAGAGAGTTATTGGTATATAATGACTTCTCTAAGTAGAAAAATAAAATAACTCAAAAATAGGATATACCATATTATGTTAAAGAAAAAGATGTTTCTCTTCGCTTATGTTCTCCCTTCTGGAAGGTCCTATGGTAGAAGGAATTTATGGAGTCTGAGCAAATTCGTGTTCATGGGGTTCATCTCAATTTACTTTCTCATCCTTCTGCTCACATGTAATGCATAGCACAGGTGTTATTCACTCTATGGAGTTTCAGAACAGCACAAGTGTTATGCTCACCTTCATCAATTATCTTCATGGCATAAGAATCCAAAGAGAAAGTGTTAGCCACAGATGCAAATATAGAAAATGCAAGTATAATTGCCATGGAAATAATTCAGAGGAAAATATATAATTTTGAGGGTTCAATGGACATTAATTTTACTCATCACAAGGAAGTAAGCACAGCATGGAGGAAATACGTGGTTAAGTCCCCTAGGTTGATGATGGCGGCACAGGTCAGAAGGCTTCTGTTAGCTGGCCACCGCAGTACAGTGGAACCGTAGGAACAGCAGCAGCAGCAGAAGAATAACCTACTCTCCTTCATGAATGTGAAAACCTCCCATTCCAAAATGGCGGCCTCACAAATGATCTTCAATAGAAATTCTTCGTTCAAGTTCAGGCTCACAGTTTAATGGAAAATAAATGAGTTAGTTGCTCTTTGGACTTTGGTGAGGTTTATTGTCATCTACCCACAGAATTTAGGGATGGGTTTGTCTGCTAGCACAATTTACTATGAATTACTAAGTTGCATATGGTTTATATTAAGCCTAGGATTTAGTAGAGTGGTTTTCAAAACTCAGAGTACTTTGCAAAGCATCTTCATTTCTAAGTGTTATGGTAGATTGTTTCATACTCAAAACCACTTCAAAATTATTATATTGTTTCAAAGACACTCTGGATTTTTGTTCTGTTTTGGGTTTGGGGGGTGTTTTCTTTTTAAGTTTCAGTTTTATCAAGGGGCAGGGGACATTGTCACTTGAAAAAAGAAATAAAATCCACATGGTCCTATGGTCATTGGTGTTACCATAAGGTTTATTTATTCTTAGATTACTTTTTTACATTTTGAGAATTACAACATCCCTGAGAAGATAACTGCTGCTTCAAATATTAGCAGTACCTCTTTGTTGGGTACACTGCCTGTGTATCATTAGATATGCCTAGAAAGGTGGCAAGGCTGAAACTGATCCAGGAATCAATGGCAAATGTTTGAACTGGCTCTAGCTTTTGTTATGCAAATCATCACTTTATCACTCTATCACTTTCCTTTTACTTAAGTGGAAATATTGTCACAAGAACATCAAAGGTGCAATTTGTTGCAGAAGTGGTGGATGTTCATAGATGTACTGCCATGTCTGGCTTTCAAAGAGTTCTGGCACTTTAGAACTAGGCTCTCTTGCTTGCATAGTCAGTCTTGCCCCCACTGGGCTATATTCTAAGCCTTGGTAGCTTTTTCTCACTCTGGAAAAACTATGTAAACTACACACACATATGTATATGCATCGATTTGTATATTCTCCCATACCATGTAATACAAACCAATGAAATATAATATACGACACATTGATATGTTTTATGAGTTTGATTTTAGGAAAATATCTATCAATTATCTACAATGCCAAAATAACAAAATTATGATATTAAAAAAGTATCAAATAAATATAAAAATATTATCTTCCTTCATCCACTCAACCCCATTTCCCAGAGTTTATTGTCTTTTCATTTTTCTCGTCTCCATTGTAGATGTTTTAGAAATAGAATGTAGGCAGTTTATAGGTAAACCATTGACATTATGTGAGTTGCTATGCAGGTAACTTCATAGCTTACTGAAAACGTAGCCATTATTTAAATTGTGTTCAGGGTGTCTGTCACACACAAGACTCAGGACTGGGTGCACAGAGAGGTGTGGACTCTTTTGGCAACCTTCATGCAAGAGGCTCTTATCTTTATCGACCATCCTTCAGTACGGCTTCACATTTCTTACGTTTAACAGATTTTCAGCCTACTTTTGTTTCATGTTTCTGCCTAGTTTTATTCTGGAGTGTGTCCCCTAGGGAACACAGAGTCACTGATTGTAGCAGTCCAAGGTCACCGCATTCTAATGTGGTTTCATGAAGACAGTGGGTGAAAGGCTGCAAGAGAGGTGGGCAAAATGTGGAGACCATGTGAAAGCGAGCCTGTGGAGGATTGTCTCGGTTGAAATGAAGGGTGGACTACAATGAAGTCCAAGTTCCAACATTGGCATGGATAAGTGGCTGGGCAGTGGACAGAGCTAGGGACTAAAGAAGCTGACATCCTGTGCAAATTTAAATGACTAGATGGTGCTCACACTTAAGCCATAATTGGTAAAAACCATTCACTGGCACACTTTGTATTCTCCCATCTCATGTTGAAATAATGGCCGTGAGGAAAGCCTTTAGGCAGAAAGACTTTTCCACATTTCGTCTTGTTTATATAGAATAGTATCCCTGAGGTGAAGTCACAGTTGGAGGAAATGAGCAATCTAATGACATGTACAGTCTTGTCCTACTGTCAGACTCAGAGCAGCTCCAATTCTCATCACTTCCCATTGGCCACTTTCTGTACCCTCAGCCCCTGCAGACTATCTTTACTGACTATCTGCTAATTGCAGTATTCATATCTCAAAAAAGGGAAGAGAATTTTGCTCCCATTTTCTTGACTGTAATACCTATTAAATATTTCAGTTCCCTCCTTTGTGAATGACTGATTAGTATGAATAGCTTCATAGAACTCTAATTAAGAACTTACTATAGACAGACCATCTCCATGTGTCATCATGGTAAGATTGCGTCTAGCTTTTTTTTTTTTCCTTTTAGCTTGAGTTACTACTATCCTTCATTATAGAAAATTATCTTACGGGGCTAATTAATGACCACTTTCTCCATTATCTTCCTTGTTTCTATTAAACAATATAATAAATTGCAGGTAAAAGTACAGTGTTATTTAATAGCTCTACATTGCCCCCTCTGTTACTGGCCCTTGCATACCCTTGCTATTATCTTTTTTTTTTTTTTTTTAATTTGGACTATATAGACTAAACTGTGAAAGTCTGGCTTTTTCCTCCCTTGTCACCAAAATTCAAGGTAGATGTAAAGTACCAGCATGGTGTACAATCTTTCTTGCCTTCCACTTTCCCCATATATTGGTCACCAAATGGGTACAATAATTTCCAAATGCATCTCGAGTCATCACCATGTCTTGTGATGCCTGAGTAAGTAGTCTCCCATCTTCAGCACTTTCTCTTTCACAAGCCACCATCTTTACCACAGCCTCCAAAAGTCGGTAAAAATGTGCTTTTGTTGAAACCCACTGAGTGGTTTCCCACTGTGTTAGATTTAAAGGCACATGCTTAGCTATGTCATCAGGCTCTGCAGGGCCTGGCCCCTGCTTCACCACCTTTCTGCAAACTGTCACCTGTTTGTTTGCTTTTTTTCTGAACCTTAAACCTGTTTCTCAAAACATCTGAAGGAAACATCTCTCCTTGGGATGCTCTCTCTTCCCCTCGTCCCTCGTTCACGTGAAATATGGTTTAGATTTCCTCTTCCTCAGCTTTACCATTGTAAGCAACAATCATTTTCAAACTTGTAGCTTACCATTGCCGCCAAATCCTCTCTTTTTAACAAATGATCATTTATGTTAATATTGAGCTAGCATTTGTTTCCCTCATTAACTAGATTAGAGCTTAAACATAGACTTACTAGGCATAGGGAAACATGAAAAGCCTGAAAATATTTTAAATCATGAATTGAATGATGATTACATGACATTATATATTTATGCTTTATAATTTTTGAGGGCCTGTGAATGCATTTGTAAAATAAACCCACCATTATAATTTATCATATAAACTTATAGTAGTTTTAATATTACATATACATATCATTTTAAAATAATTAAAGATATCCATGGTTCATGCTTACAGAACAAGTGTCATGTTGCCTTTTAAGGCTTTTATGGCTTATATTCCCATCAACAATACACAGAGGCATCTTTCTACCTCTGTAAGCTAAAGGGAACTAACTCATGAGTGATGTCTAAATTAGCTTCTTTGATTGTTAGTGAAATTGAAGTAACAGTTTTAACCTCTCTGAGATTTACTTCAGTACATGGTAGAAAGATTAAATTCATTTTCCTTCTTGTTATCCCAGCACCATTTGTTGAATAATCTCTCCCTTCCTCTTTGATTTGTTCTATCATTAATCTTTATCATATTCTGCGATATCAACGGCTTTGATAATGTAATAAATTCCTGTATACAGTAGGACTTTCTTCAGACACATCTATTTTCATCTATTCGTTTGTCTCTTTATTATTGCACCAGTGCCAAGCTGATTATATTAATGGAACTTTTCAAAAGCCATCCTCATTAATCTTTTTCAAATGCAAAAAGAACCTTGATGCTTCAAATGTTGTCTAGAAAATGTTTCAGTTAGCCTTTAAAAAAAAAGCCAATGAGACTCTGATTTGCAGCCCATTTTATGTTGGGTTCCTCTGGAAATCGGGCCCTGAAATAGAGACTTGTAGGCAGCACATTCATTTGGTTCACTTAGGAATATGCATGACAACAATGCCTATGAGGTACTGAGGGACACAGAAGTGGTTTAACTGGAAGCAGGTGGCAGTAGAGATGTCCAACTATGCCAGGGACCGATGGATGTAGCACTCCTCTTCCACGCTGACTGTCACTGAAGCAAAGGAGGTATACCAGATAACCAGACAGTTAATGGATGCAGACTACTTCATAAAAGGGAAGGATGTAAGGACAAGATTGGGGATAGCTTTTTGAGGAAGACTGAGCCACAAGCTGCCAATGGCTGACACTCTCAGCCTCTGACAATGAGCACTGTGCTAGGACCACAGCATCTGGGATGTGGTCTTGAAAACTGCTCCCTTTCCTATGAAAATGACTGGCATTTCCTCTTACTCAATTACTCTAAGTTGTAGGCAACGTTCTCAAGCTGAAAATATGAAAAAGGGAGTCACAAATAAATGAGTAATGTCCTTGCGATGGCTGTAGTCAGAAAATTAAAAAAAAAAAATTGAACTCAGTAGACTGGAATAATGGGCCCAAAATCTACAAGAGAGCTTAACAAAAGCAAATGACAGTCGTTTCCTCCATCTTAGCTGAAAACGTAATGTGGTTCTTAAAAAAAAAATAACTTGCTCCTTTTTATTCATTTAGTTTTGTTGAAGCCTGTCATCTTCTCCAAGATCAAAGGAAAATCTGAGACACAACGCCTCCACACCTCATTCTTCCTCTTCTTGCCTTTGCACACATAAGACTGGCCAGCAAAGTTCTGTGGAGGAGTGTGCCTCGGAGCCCCTAAGTCCATCTCAGCCACAATCACAAAAGAACAAACACACTTTACCTCTCTTATTAAAAATTTTTATTTTCATTTATGTGTATTTGTTTGTGTCTGTGAGTAGGGGTGTGCACAGGAGTGTAAGGGCCTGTGGAGGCCAGGAGGAAGAATTAGAACCGCTGTTGTGAGCCACTGGGTGTGAGTGCTGGGGACCAAAAGGGAGTCCTCCTTAAAAGTCACAGGCACTCTTAACTGCTGAGCCATCTCTCAGTTTCCTGTTTGCATTTTTTCCTATTGCTGATCAACACTGGGGTTTACACCTCTGGCTGTCTTCTGGGTGTCTCTTTCTCTCAAAATACTCATCATTTCCCTCCGCACCCTCATCCCTAAACTGCCCCACACTTCGGTCTCCTCTAGATGTCTTCAACCCTTCTCTGACATAGGCTGCTCTTCAGTGTGTGGTCAGGACTTGCCACGTCTATCCTTAAGGTCCATTAGAAACTCTCTTGCTTCTTTTGTTAATGCTTCTGGCAAAGACCCTATCAGCATAATTTCTAATCAACTGCTCCACCAATGCCCTCCAATCCTAGTCCTCAATATTATTTTGCACATAGACTAATTCTGTAGACTCATAATCTGTGTCTCTCTTCCTTCACAAATCTAACCAATGATATCACCAATGACACACTATCACAGCCAAACACCCTCACTCTGATGACCACTGCCTACAGAAGAATGAAATTCGAGGTCTGGTGGTTCAGCTACAGATCTGTACACATGTGGTATCACCTAGAGTTCTGGTCTTTGGCCTAGCTTTAGCACTTCCATGTGGCCCTGTGTTCCTCATTGCCACTGCTTAGCATGAATCCCCTTGGCTCTGTTGCACTCTCTTCCCTTGTCTCCCCTGAAGACAGCGCATTGTGTTCAAAGTCCATCTCTGATTTTTACCACATTCAAGTCTTCTTGGTGGGTGTCCCACAGCAGTAATTATATTTCTTTTTAATGTCCAACACTGCTTTGTTTATGCTGCCCTGTATCCTGCCTTTTATGTGTTTGTTTATCTTTGTGCTTTCCTGACAAGGCTGAGTTTTGGAAGGGAGATTCTGTTTGTTTAACCTGTCCTCATGCTCATCACAAAGCCAGACTTAGCACACTTCCTTACTGTGCACTGTGTATTCCTACAATTCTGGTGCTAAGAGGAGGATGTGGTGAGATTGTCTTGCTACTTGATCATCTTTGGAATGGACCCAGAGCTGCACTGTCGTGTGTGTGTGCGTGTGTGTGTTACCATGGTAGTAAACCATGGTATATGGTGTAGAGGTCAGAGGACAACAATACCCTAGTTTCCTTTCTGTGATAAACACCATGACCAAAATCTGGATGAGGAGGAAACAGTTTATTTTAGCCAGATGTTCCAGGTCACAGTCAATCAGCAGAGAGCAAAGATAGGGCAGGAACTCAAGGCAGGAACCTAGAAGCAGGGATTGTTTTGTTTGTTTCGTTTTTGAGACAGGGGTCTCATTGTGAGAGCCACGGTCGGTAGACAAGGCTGAAGTAGACCTCACAGAGATCCACCTGCCTGTGCTTCCCAAAAATGGAGGTTAAAGTGCACCACCATGTCTAGCCCTGGAAGGAAGAATTGAAGTAGAGACCATGGGGGACACTGATTACTGCTTGCTTCCCCTGGCTTGCCCACTTGGCTTTCCCATATAGTTCAGTGCTTTCTGCCTTAGAACAGCACTGCCCATAGTGCCCTGGGCCCTCCTACACTAATCAGAAACCAAGAAATATGTCACAAGCATGTCCACAAGCCAATGTGATGAAAACAATCTATCAGCTAAGATTTCTTCTTCCCAGGTATGTCTAGGTTTATGTCGGGGGGGAAACTATTACAGATGACTTGCTGGTGTCCTTTCCCTTCCACCACTATGTATGTTCTGGATATTGAACTCAAGTTACCAGATATGGCGGCAAATGCCTTTTTTTGCTGTTCTATCAGCCCCGTGACACTTTAAATTTAAATGAACTAAAATAAAATGTACTGAAAAGTTGAATTTCACAAGGTCCATATTTACAGGCTCGATACATGTTCCTAATGGCTACCATCATGGAGAAGACATTTGTACCCTTCCAGAAAGTTCTTAGACAGCGCTGCTCTGTAGTATCAAGAGCTTCTAGTTGCATGTAACCAAATGACTTGAGTTCCTCAAGAAGCCAATTATGATCAAGCTTTGGGCATATGTAATTTACTACCAAGATGAACCAAAAGTCAACGAAGGCAGATATGGTGGACAAAAGCAAGATGAGAAGTAACTCCATGCACTGTTGGTGTGTTTCTGTCAGAAAACTAAGACTTGGTTGCAGGAATGCCCCTGGTGGATGTGTGGAGTCTTATTCCCCAACTCCAACAAGTTCCATTTGTTATTGGATGTGCCGTTTGGGGGGGGGGGTGGCTAACTGCATCCTCCTACACATTAGTATAACATTTTGAAGGAGAAAGGAGGTATATACAATGGAAATCTGTCAAAAATAAGTTATTGTTTAGTAGGGTATCTTATGGAGGGTATCTCTTGGGTCACCAGATTCATGGGATGCGTCTGACTTGTGGCTTTATATGGATATTTCTGGAGAAGGAGAAAAACAGTGTTTGTTAACTCAGTGGCCTGAAGCTGAAGAGGCCATGGATTGCTGGTGTTGCAGTAATCCTGACATCCCTACCTCATGGTCTTCAGTTGTCTTTAAGACTCCTAACATCCACCAGGTCTGACATGAACATCTCACAGGCAAGGAGGAGGTGAACCTTTGGCCTTTGATCATTTATGAGAGTGAGGGGTTATCTAAAAAAATAAAAAATCCAGCCAATAGACTTCCTTCTGTGTCTCCGTGGGCAACACTGTATCAGATGCCCAACGGGTGGTAGGACTGCCTGTGATTGGACTAAATTAATCAACATTCAATTGTCGGCTTCTCAGAAATGGCTGCCTTTCTTGAGGGTACTACTTTAACCCTTTATAATAGGACACATTTCTTTTGTAATATGTGATATATGTGGGCTGGGCAAACCAGTCTATGCAGGCAGAGGCACGAGACTTTCAGAAAGGTATTAACAAATTAAAAATGTAGAGAAAAACAGGCAATGTTTTGAGGGCCTGGAAACTACATCTTATTTTGAGTAGATTACAGAACCAGACATAACCCATTAAATGCTGAATTATTCCATTCTTGCATTTGCTGCTATGGCATATAGAATGGAAAACTTAAAGTTATTATGCTAGCAATAATTAAGCATTTGAAATACACCATTGGACAGCAAATTAAATTTAATTTGATGATTCACTGGGGCTATCGAGAGGACCACTGTCATACAAAGATTCTCTGTAACAACTAGAACTGTTCATAAATAATATGTTAAAGTAGTAATATCCTGTGAATGGAAAATTAAGCCAAAGCTGAATTGTTATTAGCAATTTACATTTTAATAGTTCTTTATATTTCAGAATACTATCTCATTGATCTAGACTTAAGACTGCATAGGTACAGGCTGCAGATGCCATTAACTGTATTTTCCCTGAGGAAAGTAAGTAAGGTTAATGATTATTCAAGATCACGAGGTTAATGAATGGCAGAAATGTGACTCGCATTCAAGTTTTCTGACCTCCAGATGCTGGTAATTCCTAGGTCTTTATAACTGTTTGCTTATTTGAAACGTATTATGTAATTGAAAATAATGTAACACACCTGGACTCGGTTATGGCTATATTACTCTAGTTCTTATTATCAGTAACATTGTTGCAGGAACAGCCAATGGCAGCTCCCCTGTTCTTAGCTCCCTTGATAACTTTCAAAATGCAACTCCTCCTCCTCCTCTTCCTCCTCTTCCGTGTCTTCATCCTCTGTCTCTTCCTTTTATTTTCCTTTTTAATAAGAGTTTGCTATTTTACCCAAGATTCTGGAGCTCAGGTCGTCCTGGTGTCTTAGGTGCTATAGAGCTGGGATTGCAGACACACTCCACCTCACTAGACAAAGCTACACACTGTGGCGGCTGCTACGTTCCTAGTTACAGCTATTCAGCCTGTACTCTCCTTTAGCATACCTTGTTCTATTTGGGATTAGTCACTGCACATATTTTCAGCATTCTTAGTTTTCTGCAGTGTCCAGTTTTTGAGCAAATGAAAGCATAATATCTTTTTTATTTTTACATCTCTTACAAAAATTTTTATTGACTTATTCATATTACATCTCAATGGTTATCCCATCCCTTGTATCCTCCCATTTTTTCCTCCCTCCCATTTTCCCCTTAGTCCTCTCCCCTATGACTGTGACTGAGGAGGACCTCCTCCCCCTGTATAGAAAGCATAATATCTTAAGTAGATCTAGTTCTTCTCTTTGGTCAGTTTGAATTTCCTTTTTCTTTTTCATGATGTATTCTAGTTTATTTCATTATTCCTTAGAAGCCACTAATGTGTTTCCATACCTTCTCCTTGTATTAGACATTGATGAGAAAATGCACCCATGATTTCTTCCCTTGGGTGCTGCACTTCCCTCCAGGGTGTAGGGGCGTCATGGTGTCACTATTTTCCATATAACAAGCCCTCAGTGACTTTCTCTTCAAACACTTACAAGACTTATTTGAGATGTGGGCTGTCTTGATCTAGTATGGATACACTTTGTGGCTCTGTCTTTTACCTTGGTACAAAAACATGATTTCACTAGTTCCAAAGCCGGAATATTTAACATCCCCAGAGCTTTCAGCTTTGCAGGATTTGAAGCAGTTCATTGTATTCAGAGACCACAAAAACTTCCCTTTGCATCTCAAAGAGGCTTGAAATAGGTTTCTTTCAACTCCCCAAATGGGCTGGTTTTGCACTAGAGGAGTGCTTGCAGAAACTGTATTAGTGACCTCGATGTGTGCTACTTGAGGTGATTAAAAAAAAAAAAAAAAAAAACCAAAGAATTTTAAGTTCAAAAGTATATGATGCATGTTGGAAGGTAAAGATTTTGTAAGTTACTGTGATCGCTATGATACGTTTTTCTTTTTGACCTCTTAATTGCTTTTAAATGGTTCTTTATTTTACAAAACAATTCAATAATAATGAGATTTCACTGGTATTGGATGCCAGGTACATATGTGACATAATTCTAAGCAATGTATAATATACATAAATACATACTTACGATATATAAATATATACCAAATGTACACAAACACAAAATAAGTTGGTTAAGAATGTTCCACATTATCAGTTTTAGGCTTTGATCAAAGAGAGGTTAATATATGATTTGGTCACACAAAGCATGAGGAACCAAAGTCCATATTGCTGCTCAGGCACACACCCAGCCATGCGTTTTACAAATAACAAGTACTGCCATCATTGCTTCTATGTCCTTGCAATTCTTAGAGTGCTAGCACAAAGCACAAGGGAAACTACTTCTCATGTGCATGTTTCCTCATTTAAAATTCCTTGTCTTTTACCTTTCCTGTTGGCCAACTTTAAGTATATTAAATATACAACCATAACTATACGTACATTAATTCTTTATGCATCACAAAGAAGTTGCTAGGACAGGTGTTCCCGAGTGATCCATCTGGTCAGACTCTAAATTCTTTGAAGCTGGTGGATCTTCTGAAGGGCCTATGGGATCAGTCGCTAAAGAATTCCTGAGCCAGGATGTGAGGGCAAGTGAGAGCAAACACAAGCCAGAAGGACTCGTAGGGGCAAGGACAGTGAAAAATGTAGGCAAGAGGGACAAAATATGTAGCTCAGGAGCACAATATCAATAATGCAAATACTCTTATAGCAAAGAAAGGGTTGGAAATAAAACTTAATCTGAACCACAGGTGGTGGTGCGTATTTGCAATCCTAGCTTTCCAGAAATGGTGGCAGGGCAGCTGGGAGAGCCTGAGAATACAGCAGTGCCCTGTCTCAACACAACACAGTCCTCCAAGGGTGCGGATGTGGCTCAGTAACAGAGCACGTGACTGCCCTCTGCACAGGACCCTGGGCTCAACCACCATCACCGAGAAAAGAAAGACTATTTTAAAGCAAGGAAAAAAATCAACGTAAAAGATCAGAAACTTAAGGGTTGTAAGTCAGTGAGAAATATACTAGATGCACTACGGAAATACAAATTAGATTCATTACTACAGAGCCTTGAAAAATGAACGAAAATAAGTCAGGGAGTTAGATGGATACAGGGGAAAAAGACACAAAAAGAAAACAGGAAAACATAGTGAGGGGCCCATATTTACAGAAAAAGTCCTATGATTTTTAAATTATTATCGGCTACAGAAACATAAAATATGAGAGAAAAGCAGAGTTGAGTAGCTGTCTCAGCTGCCTGAGGAGGTAAAGGCAGTTAGGATTTTTTATTATGATGACTGACCAGCCAGAGAAATCACAATTCAGGAAGTCACAGGCATGCAAGAAGGAGCAGATACATGCAGCAAACTGCAGAAGGACTCTGGCTTTATCAGTGGACACATGCGGGCCCATCGAGATTCTAAAGCTCCTTATCAGGCAGCAAATATAAATGACTTATGAGGATAATATTTCAAGGCATAATAATACAGCTATATCCAGCATTCTTCTAAGATCATGGTTATTAAATATTAAATATCAATGCTGTAAATTATAGTAGCAGCTTTATACGACTAAATTAAATTCAAACAAAACCTGATTTCCTTAATCATTGGCTGTAATCCTCCAGGAACATATGCTATTAACTCAGCTACAAATGGTACAGAAATTGCATGACTTCAGTGACGTTATTCGCTGTCAAGTTCTAATCCAAGGCTGACTTCTCTGTAAATCTCCTATAGGGATTTATTTCTTCTATAATGACAATGGATGTTTTTTTTTTTTTTAACGAAGAAAGTCATCTTTTTATACTCTGAATTCCTTTTCTCCAATTTCTTTCCACTTCTGTTGCACTTTCCCCCCCTTTTTTTTGTCAATGTTTTAAAAGATTTGTTTTATTTTTAAGTGTGCGTGTGTGTGTGTGTGTGTGTGTGTTGTGAATGTGTACACGTATAAGTGTAGGTGTCAATTGAGGTCAGAAGAAGGCATTGGGCTCTCTGCAACTGGGGTTAGAGGTTGTTGTGAACTGTTTTGTGTTAGTGCTGGGAACCAAACTCAAGCCCCCTGCTACAGCAGCTTAAACAGTTGAACCTTCCTTCTCAACAGCACCTCAGTTTTTATTTAGGAAAAAAAAAACCCTGCTTGTTGCATTTGGTTTTTATTTTGATTCAGATTGACCACTGGAGTTATTACAACCTGGAACTTCTCACAGAAAGCTAATGGAACGTATTTTTATAAATGCAATTAACTCTTTATGGCCTTCTACCCAAAATAGTAACAAATTGATCAGTATAATTTGGCTCATTTTTTTCCATTGCTAGATGTTCTGTTATGGGTTTGTTCAATGATGAAGTGTATTGTGGCATTTATAATTAAGAACAAATGGCTTCAGTGAATTAATTTTTACCCATCTACAAATGTTAACTCTTCTTTGAATAGTTCATTATAAGCATTATAGCACAAACTAATAATATCTGATCAAGAACCTAAAACTGTCAGAAAGTAGGAGTTTGAAAAGGAGGGTTGTGTTCCCTCCTATTATAGAATGAGTTATGGCAAATGTGTGGCTCAGACTTTCTTTTTTTCTGTGAAAAAAATATATGAGAAAAGCAACTTGGAAACTTGGAGTATGGGTTTATTGTTACTAATGGTCTCAGAAGTTTCATGCCGTGCTCACCCAGTCCCACTGCCTTTGGGTCTGTGGTAAAGAGCACGATAGAACAAAGTCACTGAACTCACGGTGGCTGGGAAGCAAGGACAGAGAGAATAGAGATATACCCTTCAAAAGCATCACCCTAGTAACTTTGCTTCCTCCAACTAGGCCCTGCCTCCTAGTTTCTCTCAGGGTATGAGTCTGCCAGTGGATCCACCCATTGGAAAAAAATCAGCATCCTGAGGATACAGTGACTTCCTTAAAGCTCAGCATCATCTGGGATCAGGCCTTCAACAATGAGCCAGTGGCGAGGCATTTCATTTCTGCACCATGAGAAAGTGGATGCCTGGTCAGCGTGGGATGCTGTCCATATGGGTGTTAGGTACCCAGGTACAAGTCCTAAAGGACTCTTAACAGGAAGATGGAAACCAGCTCTAGCCTGAGTCCTGGAAGGCAGGACTCCAGGTGTGAGGAAAGAGAACTTGAAACTGGCATGGAGTTCAACAAGGCTCTTTTCTTACCACCTGTTCTGGTGGATTGGTCTGCTGAGGAGATGCCCACTTTCCTCTAGAGGAAGAAGAGACTCCTGTTCTCTGTGTACCCTTAAATGCTGTTCGCGTCATCTTTATACTTTCCTTCTGTTTCTGATTGTTTGTGTATGCGTCATATAGACACCGTAGCCAGGGCTGTGGTACAGAGCAGCTGGCATGTCCAAAGAATTTGATTGAAATTTTGAAGTGGCACAGTTTACCTATAGGCCACAGGGTCAAAGGTCATAGGATCAAAGAGACTAAAGTACCCTGGTTAATAACACTTCATCCTCAGGCACACCCTCTCTCTGCTTTTCAACAGCTTCCTCATATCAGCTACTCTCTTCTGAGTCCCCACGCCTTTCCCACTGTGATGCTCTGACTGCCTGAAGCCACACCATGAGCCCAAATAAATACCTCTGACACTAAGTTGTTTGCTGAGGTGTTTTTAATCACAAGAGAAAAGCTCACTTACAGGAGCAGTAATTCTAGAATAGAGTAAGTGGCAGAAGTCGGGGTGGGGGACAAAGAGTATATTCTGCTATGTGTCTCTTCTCTAGGCTTCCTCGGATACTTGATATTGCCTTATCTCAATGGACAGTCCCATGCGCGGCCACTCCTTTAATGAGACAGGACAAAGAATGATAGGAAAATAGACAACTGTTCAACCATTGTGTGTGTGTGTTCATTTGAAGAACAGTGATTCCCACCACTACTACAACCCCACCACACACACACACACACACACACACACACACACACACACACACACACACCATTGCTTCCTGTCTTGCACTCAGGGCACCATCATACACTTACCTTGTTCACATCGACAAAATAGAACAAGAATCATTTCACCCTTTCCTCTTCTCATTTCAGACAATTACCAAACCCTAGAGACTCCAACTTCACTACAGCGACCCTCACTCAACCCACCTTTATCCTACGTGCCCCCGAGTGTTAGAAATCCAAGGGTTAGAAACCCCCCTAGGGTTTTCCCTAGTTTGGCTCCTGGAACTTGTACCCACACCACCTTTATCCTTCCTCCCTTTAGTCCACTTAGAGAAAGTCCTCGTGTCATTCATTTTTTTGACTTCTGCCTTCTGGTGTTCCTCCCCATCTCTGCCAGGAATTCTTTTTTATAATTATTAACTTATTTTTAAAAATGTATTCACTTTACATCCCTATTGTAGCTCCCTCCCTTCTCTCCTCTCAGTCCCACCTATCCTTTCTCTTCCCCTTTCCCCCTTCCCCTCTCCCCTCCCCACTCTCCCTCCCCGCTCCCCCCACCCCTAGTCCTTAAAAGGGGAAGCCCTCCTCCCCTATCATCTGACCCCAGCCTATCAAGTCTCATCAAAACAGCCTTCATCTTCTTCCTCTGTGCTCAGGAGTGACAAAGGAAATTTCACAATACAGCCAACTATCAATAAAGCAAGATATCACTTCATCACTGCACATCGTAACCATCAGCTGGGACTTGGCTACTCAAATAGCTGTGCATAGTCCTGAGCCCTGTGGATCTGTCTTTGAACAACCCAAATCACCATCTCCAGTGGAGTTTTACAGTATTAGAGGAAGAGATAAATAAACAAGTAAGTACAAATTATGCCCAGATTACCAGAAATTGTATGCAGAAGAAAAAGCAAAGAATTCTAGCAGCCAGAGAGTAGAAGAGTTGTCTGTGGTCCAGAGTCTTTACTACTGATGTGCCTGAGAAAAGCTCTGGATGAAGCCAGAGCTCGTGACCCAGGAGCCCCAAGCAGGGCTGGATGGCAATAAGATCTAAGGCAGGATGGTACTTGAATTTTTAAGGAAACATGAAAGACATCGGGTCATGCAGTGTATGCAAGAGCAAGTATGAAGAAAGCCTCGTAGGGGGAAGCAAGATATTAGGTCATAACCATGTGTTCTTTCAGATGATGACTGAGGTTCTAGCCCAAGGTGATGGTGAACCTACAGAGCGTTTAGGCAGCATCATGAGAAGAGTTGTCGGAGCCATCATCACTCTGGTTATTGTTTGGATAACTGACAAGAAGATGACATCTGGATAGAGTAAGAAGCAGACACTCCATCTAGGAGCTGCCTGCAGTCCAGCCTTGGCGTGGGCTGGATTGGTCACACTGCTTTATGCTGTAAATTAGTAGGACATAGGATGTGTTTTGAAAATAAAACATTGCTAATGGGATGGGTGCCGAGGCAATATATGAAAACAACCTCAGCAAACTGTAAATGTCCTTGAAATGCTATTTCACTTACATCTGCATCATACGTGAATTACCTGTCACAGTTCGTAAGTTACGGCGTACTCTTTATCCTAGTCATGCTCCCAGTGATCCTAGAGTGTTTGTGTGCATCTTTGCTTAGTAACTCACCAAGAACAACAGAATTATGCAAATATGGGCGCACACATATATATTTTAAAATTTCACAATGCATGTAGTATTCTCTCCTAATTTCATGTGTGTGTGTGTGTGTGTGTGTGTGTGTGTGTGTGTGTGTGTGTGCGCGTGTGTTTCAACACTGCACCTCCTCAGTTCTTCCAGTATGTGTGTGGTATGGGACCTTCCACTGGAGCATGGATAGCCTCTTAGAAGCTACACCCTAAAGAAAACTGACTCTCCCTCTCCCAGGAGTCAGGGTTGCCTATAGTTCCTCAGCTAGGGTGGGAAATCCTGAGCACCTCCCTTCTACATGCTAGGATTCTGTCTGTGCAGGTTTTGTGCATGCTGCCACAGATGATATGAATTGACACACTTGATGAAGGTCACAATACACATGCCATCTATCTATCTATCTATCTATCTATCTATCTATCTATCTATCTATCATCTATCTATTTATCTATCATCTATCTATCTATCTGTCATCTATCTATTTATCTATCATCTATCTATCTATCTATCTATCTGTCATCTATCTATTTATCTATCATCTATCTATCTATCTATCTATCTGTCATCTATCTATCTATCTATCTATCTATCTATCTCTTTCTTTCTATCCATTCACCCATCTCTCCCTCTCTCCCACTCTTCTCTCCTCTCCTGCTTTATTCTTTCTCTGCTTTTCAAGTGCTCAGATCATATATGTGAAGCATCTTTCCTGGCTTTTAGGAATAATCATTTTTATATACTGTAGTAGAGAATATAAAAAGGCACAATTCATAAAAATAAAGAATGTGACAAATGTGTAACAACATTACATATTCATTTCTCTTATATTTGGCAAATATTTAACAAAAATCGCATAAGTTATACTATCATAGGTAACCTCACTTTCAGAAATTTACCCCAGTGATTCTCTTGTAAAAATAGAAAAACATATATTCACAAAGCGATTCATTGTAATGCTCCTCTTGTGACATCAAAGGTACTAAGAGAAGCTCAGGGCCCAGGAAGAGGGTGAACTTGATTAAATTCTGGCACTTCCATAGCACTGTGAGATGCAGTTTAGGAAAAGAAGGGCTGTATTTATGCAATTCGTTGTTGGATAAATAGAATAGTGGCATCTTTACTTCTCGTCAAGAACTTTGAAGTAATCCTCATGGTGTCTTAATGAATGATAAAAGTACAGTGTGTTACACTGACAACAATTTGTTTTTTTGTGTGTGAATTCAGAGGGAGAGACATGGCAATTTATATATATATATATTCACATACGTATATGTTGACTTGATTCTATGTTCCAAGTTAATAAAAGAACAGTATTTTTTTTTTTTTTTTTTGGCTAGTTGTCAGTGTCTGAGATAGTCAATCTTCTCATAACCCAACAGGCTTTTTATTCTCACTTCTCTTAGGATCCTGCCCATTGCCAGCCTCTGTGAGCTTTCCTAAATAAAGAAAGACTTGCTTCTCAGCATCTGTCCTCTCTCTGTACATTCTATTTTCAGAATTCGGTTAAGGATTGTAGGTTGTGACTTGAGGGCACAAACAATAACTCATGAAGACAGCACATAATGAGAACTGTAGACTCCAAAGAGGTCTCTCTCTTTTGTTATAAAAAGAAGAATTTTAAAAATTTAGATAGTCCTTCTTTTTCTCTCTCTTGATTAAAAAAAAATGGAGCAAACTAAACAAAATATGCAAACAAAAGCAGGGAAAATGTGATTCATCAAACTGGCCCCAATGACATAAATTACATATGTAACCCTAGCCTTGGTACACACTGAAACCACAAGCAGTCCTTGAGATAATCTGGTTTCAGCTCACAGAATACCCAGGTATTCTCCTAGTCCAGGATAAAGTCACCTAAAGAGATTTTTTTTCCAGTCTGCAAGAGCTCATCTTGGCCCAGCACACAGCTTAATCTGTTCTGGTTGAGACCCATTCACCTCACAATGGAAACCATCCACAGAAGACGAAGGGCTGGGAACTGCCAGACAACAACCTCTGTAAAGTTCCTGGACTGAGCTTTCTGGGTGACCATATCTAGAAGTTCCTAGACTCAGGAATCTAGACACCCATATTCAGAGAGTCCTTTTCTGTTTAGATGTTATCTCTGGAAATGCTGAGCCTGCGGGTATCTGATTACTCCTGGATGTGCCTAAGCTGTAGGGTCTCAGGTGGCCATCTCCACCATCAAGTCGTTGCAGATCCCCGATGACATCTCTGGAAGAGCCTGGACCACATATCCAGGTCTCTGCACTCGGCAGCTCACATGGTCAAGTTGTGCCATCACAGCAAACCACTGATCTCTATTTTAAACTCATGGCTCAGTGAGGTAATTCTTGCTTTAAGTAGTATTAAAATTTTTTGGTGTTTATGGATCCCAGAGGATCCTGGGGTGCCTGGCCAGGTCTCTGGTTTTGAATGTGTTGAGTGGGATATTTTTTAAAAGAATGAAAAGTTCAGCAAAGATTCAATAACTCTATAAAGGATGAGTTTGGATTGTGGCATGAGGCAACTCAAGGGATTTAAGCGTCGGAGAAAAAACTGCCATCTGCCTTCCATACAATGTGCTGAAGCCTCAACCTTGAACTTATGATAAGCCTGGCTAAGTTTTATAAGATCAGTCATGCCAAGACTTTCATATATCATAATCAACTTTCAACAGATTCCATTTGATGTGTTTTCATCTGTGACTAAGTGTTCGGCTCTTAGTCACTTTAGAAAATGGTAAACTTTGTCTTAAGCACCCTGTGTCAAATTTGGATTGGTCTGACTCACAAAAGTCATTTAGAGGTTTGAGGCTGTAGCTCAGTTGCTTGCTTGAAACCCACAATCCAGCAATGAAAATCAAATGAAAAAGATGTCTTTTAAAGGTTCTGAAATCTACTGTCAGAAATGCCATGTACCTGCTAACCCACTCCCTTCTGTGTCTGTTCAACACCCATTCATTTCATTTCCATGACTTTGGGAGTTTGTTGCTGATGTTAGAAGGGCAGCACCTTGGCAGGAATTCATGACTTATCGGGGCCAGAGAGATGCCCACTTGTTAAGAACACTGATTGCTCTTGCAGAGGACCTGAGGATGGTTCTGGGCACGCATGTTGGCCAACTCACAACCACATGTAACTACAGCTCCAGGGGATCTGATATTCATTTTCGGCCTCCTTAGGGCACCCAAAGTTATGCACATCTGGCTACACACACATACGGTGGTGTGTGGTTTATTCGTAGAGCTTTGATGAAAAATAAAGGAAATATGGTGTCTTTTTGTTTTTGTGAATTTGAGGCTTGCTTGAAAAAAAAATCCAATTTCTAGCGCTATGTTGGTACTTTGAGAATAGGAAGCAGTGAAAACTGCAGTCTGTCATACTCAACACAAAATATTATGAGCTGGAGAGAGGCTTCAAAGGAAATAATAAACAACAACAAAGCTCCTGTATAGTTCATGCTTAAGGTATAAAGCCCACCTGTTCCACTAGGTAATTTGAGGAGTCCAAGTGGCTTCAGCTAGTGCTTTCAAATCACCACAATTTTCTGTGGAGAGAGACTCTGCAGACTAGAGCTGCTGTTCAATACCCAGAAAAGAGGCTGCACTCACGACTCTCCTGCAGCATTTCTGCATTATCAACCTTTGATTCTAGAAAGAATGAGAACCCACCGTGGCTTCTCCCACGAATGTCTGCACCATCTATTGAGCGAATCTATGCATCTTTTGTGGCACTTAGATATTGTTTCACACAAAAATGTATTGCTTTTACTTAGAGCTTCACAGCTCATCATCAGAATCTATGACTGCTGAAATTTTTTAAAAAGTTGAAACAACTTAATATTGTGTCATATCACCCTCTGTTTGGTATTTCTTTAGGACTTATCACATGAAGGTGTTACATTAACAATAAAAATATTCCAGGAGCTTTATTCAACTTTGTTAAGAAAAGAATTACTGTCATCCAAAGAACAAAAATCATTCACAAACAGGGGCCTACCAAAAGTTATAGCTCTGAATGTAGGTTGTATAGAATTAAAGTCTGCATGCATAAATGTGCACGTCCATGTACATACACACACATACACACACACACATTCATGCAGGCATGCACACACACACACATGTACACATGCACATAAGCATAGACTCAGCCCTCACGGACTTCCTTTATCTTTTCTTGCTTTCAACTGCAGACCTCTGAGACCTAATCCAAGCAGATCATGGTGTCAGCTACCTTCGCTAATAGTCAAAGTGCTAAGTAAAAATGAGAGCATCTTCAGTAAGGGAAAATCGTCTTCCAGTGAGGGCTATATTATGCAGCTGTATTGTATGATAGAATCGTGCAAGCTTTCAGAAATCAATCCCATATTTCAACAACCCTGAGGATTCATAGGGAGCAATATTTTAAACCCATCATGTATCCCTGGCCTTCACTAAAATATAACTACATGCACCTTCTCCTTACTGCCTCTCTAGGGCTCACTAAACCGTAGGTACTTATCTTAGTTTCTTTCCATGTTGCTTTGATAAAATATTGATGACAAAAGCAATGAAAGGGAGAAAAGGCTTATTTTGGCTTATATTTCAAAGGTATAGTCCATGAAAGGAAATTAAGAAACAGACAGAATGAATGCTTACGGTCAGTTCACTTTATTCCACCCCACCCCTTTAAAAATTACAGTCCAAAAATCCCAGCCCTTGGAATAGTGCCACCCATAGTGGACATTTCTTCAGACCTCAGTTAACCTAATCAAGAGAATTCTTCACTTTCATGCTAAGTGGCCCGTCTCCAAGATGCTAATTGAGATTAGAAAGTATCACAGTACTCCAAAATTGTTTGTTTATTCTTTTTCAACCATCCCCCTAACACTGGCAACTTCACCATTCTGTTTTGAAAGCATAAAATGGAGCCTTCTCCCAAAGACATGGAGGAATTTAAGACCCAGCTCTCCAAAAATCAGGAAAATATGTCATCTGGTTGATTTTTTTTTTAAAAGAAGAGCTTCACTTAAGATTTATGTCTAGCTTATAAACTAAACAGAAAAATAAAATGAACACATGGCCACCATTGAACCGATGTTTTAAAACTAAAATGCTTTTTCTGAGATCAAAACAAACACCTTGAGCCTTCTTCCTGGCTCAGACAGTTATAAATAGACTTGGTATTTTAAAGAGCAGACACTTAGTTTTTTTCAGTTCTAGAAGGCTGAAATCCCAAGATCAAGTCACAGCAGTTTATATGCTGGTGAGTCCTATGTTTTTGGATTTAAAGTGCTACCTTATGGATCCATCTCCATGTGGCCACGTTTCCCTCTGCTCCCAGGGCACTTGGTTCCTACAGCTTCTTCTTCCTCTAAAAAAAAAATCCAGTCTTGTTGGGCTAAAGCTTTCTCCTTAAGAGTCCATTTGTTCTTAAGGACCTGCTTAAAGGCCCTGTCTCCAAATACAGTCACCTTGGGGCTAGGGCTCTCATAGATGACTATAGAACGGTGGACGCAATTTGGGACATTACATTCTGATGAGGTCTCAAGGTGAGAGTCAAACACCAACCAAAGACTACACATTATCTTCTGAGGAGAGAACTTAGTTTTGTATAGGATAGTTGTAGCCTGCAGCAGGAATATGGCATTTTTTGTTGTCCTTATTTGAAGATTATACATGGGGCCGAATGCACAAGATAGAGATAATGAGTAAGTTCAGAAGAGGAGAATTACAAGGGGTTAAGTCGATTGGTCGATGTGATCGGGCCACAGAAACCCAAGAATTCGGCCAGACATTGCTTCGCCTATGTCTGCAGGGGTGAGCTTGTCTGAGACTCGCATTTGACTATGTAGATTCACACCACAGCGTATGAAGGTCTCATGAAACAAATCAAAAGTGTAGAAGGAAGATGCTGAGTTTTTCTCGAAGGAAAAAAAAAAGATATCTTTCCTACCTGCCAGTCTTTATGAGGGAGAAAAGCTCTTTCATTTGTGGAGGCCTTGGAACTGAGGTCTACATTTACTTCATGTTTCTGTGGATCCCTCCCAGTCCTCAGCCTCAAACCGGATCTACACTCTAAAGGTTTTAGCAGATCCCCATTGGTTCCTTTTCTCTCAAGAACTCTGACTAAAGCAGATGTGAGTGTAAAAGGCCAGCTGCTACCTCCTCCTCTTCCTCTCTTACTCATGTGTATTATAACTCTTTCCTATTTGGCCATATTTATATTCTGTTGTTGCAAAATTTAGAAATAAGAAACTCTTGGCCGTGATTTCTAGTTTTATGACTCCTCGTGTGAATCAGCAGCTTGAGTAATAATTACACAATATTTAAATGACTAAGGAAAAAAATTCCTATTTTCTGATGCACAGGCCACATGGTCTAGGGGGAAGCGTTTGGCTACTGTGACATCTAGATCCCCAATTATTAAGTGGGAATGAAATTTATTCTCCTTTCATCTCAGAGACTCGATTTATATCTCATGATAGCTCACTCCAATAGTCCTTAAAGGCATGAGTCTGTTATGTAACTAAGAGTTTGGTAGGAATACTGCATGACATACATACAACTTTGTTAGGATGGCTTTAATTGTGCAGTAAACATTTCTAAAGTTGGGGCTGAAGATATGCTTCGACACTTAACACCAAAAATGGGGTTAGGTTCCCAGCACTCACATGCTTGCTCACAGTCATCTGTTACTCCCGTTCCAGGAAACCTGATGACCTCTTCTGGCCTCATCCAACTCTGCATGCACATGTGGTGCACATACAAACATGCACTCATCTGCTAATAAATAAATAAATAAATAAATAAATAAATAAATAAATAAATAAATAAATATTTTTAAAAATTTATAAGTTTCTAAAGCTTAGGAAACAGCTTTTGGTGTGAGACTCCTTTGGCTGAATGCCAGGCTGCTAAGATCACCCTTCCTGTTCATTCCTTGCACTGGTTGACTTTGGAAATTCAGGAGAGATATACTCTTTTTGGTGAAAATTCTAGAATTCCTCCATGACCATTGTTCCCATAAACATACCAGAGGACCAGAGAGGCACATACATCATTGTTACCTCTAAATTACTTGCTCCCTGATTGATCCTGTGGGCTATCCTGTCCTGCCAAAGTCACATCTAAAATGTTATTAATTTTTGCCATTCAACATGGAGGTGTAGATGGAGTTGGAAATATATGGAGTCTAAATCGTTGCTGTTAACAATGGGAGTACAGCTTCATCTTGGTTGGTTTTTCTAAGATGTTCACAGTAATGTATTTCAATATGTTTAGCCCTGATGGTCAGAAAGACGGATTTTTCTTCTTTGCTGTATAGAACTCCAGACCCTGGGTTCCACACTTCAGAAAAAAGTGGTTTGAAAGGAAGAGCCGGATCAATCAGATAAAATGCCAAGAGTAGAAAATATGCTGAATTGATCTACTTTTCTCACCACCCCTTATCACCTTCCACCCACCATTATGAACATGAATCCTTCTGAACAGATTTTCTCATTTTTTGTTCAAATTACGCAGAAATAAAAACAGGGTTGTCTGATTAAAGTCAGCAGAAGGCTTTGTGGATTTTTTTTTGTCACTGAGTCATAAAGAAAGAAAACAAAACACACTCAGCTCAACTTAAATCTAACCAATCACATAATTTTATTAAACACAACATCAACAGAAAGAAAATATGTAGTGCTTTCCCAGGAAGGAAGAATGCCAAGAATAGAGTAATTTTCTGGCTTTGTCTTCAGTATCTATAAATTTCGTTCCATGCAGCTCACTATGTTACTGAACAGCTGTTGATATTAAACATGAGGGGAAAATCACAAATAGACAGTAAGATGCATCACGGGTTACTAGATATTAACTAGCCACACTCCATAAGGGCCCCACTCATATCTGTTTTTAACCTCAGACTAAGGAAAACATTTTCTTTTCGATTATTCTATCTCTTCATTTTTGTGGCCAAGTGTGTATTGGATACAAAACTTGTTCAGACCAAAACTTGGCACGTGAGCTCCTGATTTGACTGCAGTTGGGTTACCACCAATTTGCAAAAATAACGTATGAATAATAATCTTAGTTGTAAGAGTGCAAAGTAAAATAAATCTTTACTTTGCCATCTTATCAAGGAATATAAATCGATCTGGCATGCAAGTCAACCTTAATTTCTTATGTAACGGTTCCAGATGTAGCTACAATTCTGTTTTATAAATATAGCCAACATGTTAGACATAATGATATCTAAAGACGCCATGGATTTCAGACATGGCCCTTGCTCAAGGAACTCCATCCAAGCCTTGGGCCACAGACTTCAGGAATTTGACTCTGAGTTCACTTGACAGCACTGCCTCGATGCATACTCTCCTGGTCACTGGAGGCTCATCGGTGACTGGCAGTACTTACTGCTCTAGTAAAGGATTGGAGTTACAGCTACTTGCAATTTCAGTTCCGGTGCAATCTGAGGCTTCTTGCTTCTGCAGGCACCTGCACTCATGTGCACATACCTCCCTGTAGACATACATAACTGAAAATAATAACAATAATAAATATTTTTAAAGAGGAAGTTTAAAAGCATTAATATGATTGCCTGCACTGAGCCTGGCCCGCCAGCTTGATAATCAAAGCAAGCCCAGGCCCTCACCTAGTATCCCTCTTTTCCCTGCCTATATACATGTGGGGGTGTTGGAGGACACCTTACAACAGGCTGCTTTCTCCTTCCACCATGTAGATAGGCTCTAGGGACCAAACCTTGGGTTCTGCTCAGCAGCAAGGCCTTTACCCAGAGTGGCCCCCTAGGCTGGTGTATTTGAATCATTGGTTCCCAGTTTGTGAACTGTATAGGAGGGATGGTCCTTTTGGAGAAGGTTTGTCACTGGGGGATGGGCTTTGATGTTTTAAAATCCCACACTAAGCATAATATCTCTCTCTCTCTCTCTCTCTCTCTCTCTCTCTCTCTCTCTCTCTCTCTCTCTCTCTCTCTCTCTCTCTCTCTGCCTCTTATTTGGGGATACCAGGCCTGCTTGCCTCCTGTCATGTTTCTCGCCATGGTGCTCATAGGCTTACCCCATGAAATGGGAAATCAAGTCCAAAACTATAAATTTTTTTTTTAAGTTGCCCTTTTCTAGACTCATCTTCACTGACTCATGCTCTGAGTCATCTCATGATCCTTCCTGGCCATTTTTTTTTTCATACCTTAGTCTTGTACAGTTCGTACCAGTAGTGACTTCAAATGCCAAGATGTATTCTTTTGGTATTCAATCGAGTGTCTCCCCTTTTAAAAAATGGATTATTCTGGGTTATATAATGTCTTCCCCATCAAGTATATAATATGCATGGTGTATCTCCCCTCCTGAGCTCTCCAACCGCCCCCCTTTCTTGCCCTTCCCCTCATTAGTCATTTCTTCTCTCACACCATCTGTACTTTAGCATTTTATGTGCATGTGTACTATCTATGACCCACAACTGAGAGAAAATGTGGTAATCATCTTTCTGAGACTTACGTAACAGACATACTATTTCCACTTTCCCGCAAATGCCGTCACTCCATTCCTCACACGTGAACAGCATTGCACTGCACACACATCATAGGTTTATGTGTTCCTCTGTCAGTGAACACCCAACTAAAGGGCCACAAAAACACCAATGTGCGAGTACCTCTGTGACATGGTGACTAGCACAGCGAACAAACAGCCTACAGAATGAGAAGGGCTCTTTACTACCTATATATCTGACAGAGCACATGAATCTAAAGTATACAAAGTACTCAGAAAACAATGTACCTGCCAAACAAACAATACAGTCCATGAATGGGCTAATGAAATGAGCAAGCAGTTCTCCAAAGACAAAGCATGGGGGCCAATAAACACGAGAGCAATGCTTCACTTCACTACCCATGGAAGAAATGCAAATGAAAACTGCACCGAGATTCCATCCCACCCAAGTCAGAATGGTGGTCCTCAAGAAAAAAAAGTAACAACAAATGTTGGCGAAGATGCAGGCAAAGGGGGAACCCTTACACTGCTGCTTGGAATGTAAACCTGCCTAGCCACTACAGAAGCCAATAAGGAGGTGTCTCAAAAGTAAGGTCTACTATGTGATCAAGCCATTTCCCCCTCCCCTCCCCCCCACTCCCCTACCCCCTCCCTCTCCTCTCCCCATCCCTCTTAAATATCTATTCCAAACCCTCACATTTTTTTTTGAGGTGATTTCTTCTCCTGGAGTCAGTGGCACCAGATATTTTTAGACTAAATTTTGTTTTATTTTTGTGTGTGTGCGTAGTCTGTTTGGGTGTGCAGGCACCACGCGTGTGCAGGTGCCTGCAGAGGCCATAAGTGAGTCAGGTCCCCCAAGGCTAGAGTTATAGGTTGCTCTGAGCTGGCCAGTGTGGGTGCTGGGAACCCAACTCGGTGCTTTTAATTGCCACCCCTACAGCCTGGCATCAGAGTTTAATGTCCTTTGCTTCTTTTCACCCGACAGCATCATCAACTTCACTCCTTCCCCAGGAGCCGTCAGTGCTCAGACTTTATGGTCCTCTTCTATGAAGTTTAGTTTTAAGAGCTTTCCCTTTCCTTGCAGCAAAACAGGAAAACCTGACTTTCTTGCTGTCCGTTGTCTTTTCAGCTCATTGAATTTCTCTTCCTTTCTTTTTTTTAAATCTGACATGCTGTATACTTCATGTCTGATATTGGAAGTGTTGCAGTCAGCCCTTCCTCCTCTTCTCTGCTTCCTCTAGAAAGGTGAAATCTTAGGCAATGCTGCCATCTCATTTCCCTTTCTCTACCCTTGGACCACTGGCGGCTGCTGGAAGAAATGCTATATCCTTATATGTTGGTGCTAGTGCTGGGTTTGAGTCACCATCACCTGTTAGCCTCTTATCTCCCTCTGCATAGACTCGGCCTTTGGGTCCACAGAGTCAAACTCAAACCTTACCCAGGCTCCTCTGTTTCCCCCTCTCAGCCCCTACCCCTCCTTTCACATAACAACCTTACGCCCTACTTCAGACTGATGACTGAGGTCATCAGAGCTGACTCAGGCCAACTTCCTGTCTCCCTCCAGTCTTTGCTTTATCTCCACCTACACCCTTCCTTCCTTCCTCCCTGCGATCTCAGTGGATATGGTGCTGTTTCTCCCATCTGCATTTGTCTCCCCTCTCCCCTTAACTCCTCTCTCATCTTTGAAGGCTTCTCCTCCACTGGTCGCTCTTCTCCAGGAGTTTCTTAAGGCTGGTCCCACACTTGGGTTGGGTGACACTCCTTGGAGCCTTCCCAGGACGCAGGACACGTGTATATCCTTCTCTCAGGGACAAGGACACTGTGTCATAAACCGGTTGTCTGTCTCCTGTTGTGAGGTCCTTGAGTTAAGAGGCCAGATTTGAGTCATGCAATGCTTAGTGAAAATCTGTCCTTTAAAGAGACAGTGTACTTATCTGTTTTTTAAAAATCATCACACTTTCTTTTTTAACAGAGCCTGGCTATATTCCCTTAAAAGTCTGAACCAAAATCAAAACCCAAATAAGCCAACTATCTGGGAGTACAGCTCAGTGTTAGAGAGCTTTCCTGGAACCCACAAGACCCTGAAATCATTGTCCAGCATGCCAAACAAACAAATAAACAAACTAACTAACTAATGAAACAAAGAAGAACAAAAACAAGATGAACAGATCCACAGCAGGAATGTCCCAGGCTCACACACTTTTTTTCCTAAAAAATAAAAAACATGTGTGTGTTTTATTTAAATTATAGATATACATAGATACACTCCTATTTTTTTTAGAACTTTATGTGTTATTAAGAACAGATGTTTTGATTCACATTCCTAATGCTGTCAAAAGATAGGTTTTTACTTTTATCAAATGCCCTTTTAGTGCCTCAGTTTACACTTGCAAGGTTAGATTAGGTAAAGACTGTGTCCATTGCCATGTCAAGGTACCACTTTGGTCCATGATGATGATGATGATGATGGTGGTGGTGGTGGTGGTGGTGGTGATGATGATTATAACAGCAACAACACAGAGATTCTTCCCCTGAAAATCAAATCTGAAATCTAAAATTATCATGCTACATAACACTTCTTTTAGTTGACAACTCCTAACGATAAAAATTTACCTCATAAGTTGATTTCAAATATCATGAAATAACCAAGTAAAATTATGTGCCATCGGCCCTTCCTATGCACGGCTTCCTAATCCTTGGAGTCACTGTACTGAGAACCAAAAGCTTAAGACTTTATCCATTTCCACTAAGCAAGACTTGAAATATTTGTGTTGTCAAGGACCCTGCTGAGTATACATGAAACATGCCATGGTGGGGAGTCCCTGCATGTCCTTGCCATTTCAGGGGCTCTCAGCTTCCCTCAAGCACTTGCACGGACATTGACCTGCAGCTTGTGCGTGCTCGTGCTGTGTAGCTGAAACTACACAGTGCATCTGCACTGAACGTGGGCAGCCCATTCTTCTTGCCATATTCCCTTGACTGCGCATGCAGTCTAAGAACGCAGCGTTCAGTGTATGACTTGTATTAGGGACCATGAGCGGCCTATGGAAGACTGAAAAGTACACAGCAGGAATTCACACGTGACAGGTAGTATAAACACCATACTATTTTGTAGGGTAGACTTAAACATCTATTGGCTTTTAGTGCCCTGGCCGTGGGACCAGTATTTCAGTGTTACTAATGGACAATTTTATTTATATGCCACTTAACATCTTAACACTTTGAATGAACTGAATACGCTCTGACACAATTTCACGTGTGTGTTGTGCAGCCTGGCCTCATGCTGACTTTCCCCCCATCTCTCTGCCTCCCTTCCTCCCCACTTCCTCTCCCCTTCCTCCCCCTTCTTCCTTCCTTCCTCCCCACTTCCTTCCTCTCCACGACACTCTCTGACATTTGTGACTGTTCGTTCTCCTTCTCGTCCCACTGAATTAATCTTTTTAAGAATACATTTTAACTTTGATAATAGTTTTAGAATCACAGAAGATTTGTGAAAACAATAGCATTTTCTTTATGCCCCTTCACTCAAAAGTTTTCTTTGCTTTTGTTTTACGTTATTAAGCTACATTTCCCACCAAGATGGAGTCAAGATTGATTTGCTGTTACTATGCTTACCAAACTCTCTCAGCCATACATGAATTTCAATAGTTCTTATAAGTAATACCATTTTTGTGTTCCAGAATCACATTCTAGACATAGTATGCCATTTCCTAGCCATATCCTTTCAGTTTTAACTGGTGTGTGTGTGTGTGTGTGTGTGTGTGTGTGTGTCTGTGTGTGTATGTGCGTGTGTGTACGCATGTGTGTATGTATGTGTATGTGTGTGTGTGTGTATATGCGTGTGTGTGCGTGTGTGTATCTCCATGTGTGTGTGCACGTGTGTATGTGTTTGTGTGTATGTGTGTGTGTGTATGTGCGTGTGTGTGCGTGTGTGTATGTGTTTGTGTGTGTATGTGTGCGTGTATGTATGTGTGCGTGTGTATGGTGTGTGTGTTTATGTGTATGTGTGTATGTGTGTGAATGCATGTGTCTGTGTGTATACGTACGTTTGTGTGTATCTGTGTGTGTGTGTGTGTGTCTGTGTGTGTGGTGTGTCAATCTGTTTTTAGAGTGACAGCCTGCAATAAAGCCCTCACTCTGATTTTGGTGTGTCTCTCCTGGGAAGACTGAGATGATATATTTTGGGTAGAACGTCATTCAATCAGCAGCATGGACGGGCACGATCAATATGACTAACCACCGCTCAGATTGACCTGGACCATAGAGAATTTTCGTATCTTTCCCTGGTTTGATTCCTTTAATGATCATGAAAGGGACGAAACTGTCACCTTCAGCTCCACTTCACAGTGAAGAACCTTGAGGCAGAAGAAGGTGCTTTGAAAGACTGGCTGTCCAAAGCACTCTGACTACCTCCTTAAAATTACATATAAAAGAGCAGTAGCCGATATCTTACTGTGCTTTCCGGAGTCCTTGTGCTCCCAGGGTTAGCTGCAGTTAGGGTTCAATGATCCGTGCTGTGTTTTCTTTATACTGTAGTTGTAACCAGCTTTTGGAAAAAGCCACATCAGAATATCCAGTCAACCAAGTAAATGTATGTGAACCATACAACTAAATATCTCCATTTAAATGCATGTTAAAAACTAAAGTTTACTTTTTCAAGCTGTTATTTTTGTATCACTCAAATTTTTATGTATCCTAAGATTTATGGCCAGTTTTTAATCGAATTTTTAAAGATTTTTTTATATTAACAGGTGTTTTGCCTGCATGTGTGTCTATGCAGTGTATCCAAAGAAGCCAGAAGAGGGCATTGAAACCCCTGCAACTGGAATTATAGATGGTTGTGAGCTGCCACGTGAGTGTTGAGAATCAAACCCTGTCCTCCAGAAGAGCAATCAGCGCTCTTAACCAGAGTCATGTGGCTACTTTTTAAACCTAACACTAAAAGCAATTTAAAAGACAATTTCCTCAGAGAGAGAGAGAGAGAGAGAGAGAGAGAGAGAGAGAGAGAGAGAGAAGTTTGTGACTTCAAAATGCTACAACACGTAACAGAGCCCCTCAATTTTGAATCACAGAGAAACCAGCTTGTTGATTATCTCAAAGACAGTTCTAATTAAAACAATTATTGTTGTGATTATAAATATCATATATATTATCTATTGTTATCAAAAATTAATACTTTTAGCCATTAAAAATAATGACTATACTCAGCCCTTAATAGGAGCCAGGCTTTGTGCTAAATGATCTCACTCCATGATCAAAAAGCTGTAAGTTAAATCTCACTAGTTCATTCTTTTTTACAAGAGTTGTTTATTTTAATTTTTATGTATGTAGGTGTTTTGCCGGCATGTGTGTCTATGTACCATGTGTATAAAATGCCACTAGAGAACAGAAGAGGGGGTTGTATCTCCTGGAACTGGAGTTAGAGATGGTTGTTGGAGACTCCATGGCATAGGTAACACTATGTCCTGAAGGCTAAGGGTCTCAGGCCAAAGGCTAAGGCCTGATGTGTTTGCTTTGCTTTCTTCTCAGAATGCAGAGAGAGCTACTTTCTTATTTTAATTAAATCTTATTTAACTCCATGTTCTTTCTTTTGAAACTAATTCTTGTGGAATCCATGGCCCCCAAATTTCATTTTATCCCGAGGACAATGATGAGATTAGATTACTGGCTTGACTGCTGTGGCTCAGAGGCTCTTATTGATGTTGTCCCTACCAAATTCAGAAGTTATTTAAGATATTGTTTGGGAGGTGGGGCCCCTGTTAGGTGCCCTGTCCAGTCACTTGGCAAGGGAATTCCTCTGTTTTGCACTCCTGCTCTCTGCAACTCAGTGATATCCTGCCCTATGCTTTTGAACATAGACTTGCTTGTTGGACCAACAACCCTCCCAGAGCCTGAGACTTCCCCAGCACCCAGAATTATAAGACACAAATTGACATTTGTATAAACTAACCAGTCTAAATATTTCGCTGTAGTAACATGGATGACTAAGGCAAGATCATGTTCTACCGTTATCATCTTTCTAAAGACCCCATCCTTAAAACTGATGCTGAAGAAACCACAGATGGAGGATTAAAACTAGACCCTTGTTTCCTATTTTGTACGAAGACCTTATCATGAGGTCTGGGACTTTGACCTTATTATAGAAAAACCTACAAACATCTTAACATATAAGCCCAGGCAACTACTTTATAAACTAGACACTAATAAATTAAATAACTGAAAAAAAATATCGGCAAATGGTTAAGTCAAATTAAAAGTCATTGCACAACAGAAGAAACAATGTACAGAGAGTAAACAGACAACAGAATGAGAGAGACCCTGCCAGGTTCTCATTTAACATAGACTAATTATCCAGAATGTGTATTAAAAAAAAACTGAAAATACTTAAAACACAAGGAACATGTCACCCAATACTTTAAAAGAAGTGCAACAGTAGAGCTGGCCCTAGATTTGAGAATGTGGCTTTAACTAGAGGAGAAAGAGAGACAGACACACACACACACACACACACACACACACACACACACACACACACACAGAGAGAGAGAGAGAGAGAAAGAGAGAGAGAGAGAGAGAGAGAGAGAGAGAGAGAGAGAGAGAGAGAGAGAGAGACTCCTCCCCTCTGTTTTGTACTTGCCACCTGGGAGAGTTGATCAGGATGGGGTCATAAGAGTGTGAGAGTTGGCCTCGCCCCTCACCCCCTGCAGTCCCTGCCCCTCACCTAAGCAGCAAGGTAGAGTTGGCCTTGGTTGCAGGGTTTGCTGACGAGTTTCCCCGAGAGAGGAAAGCAGGAGCGGTAGGGTGCCCACATCAACTACCTTTCAGGCCCAGATCCAGGGCTTTGAATTGGTCCACCCCATATCTACCACATTGATGAAAGATTCGGTGCCCCAGATTCAAAACTACAGAATCTCCATGATGCAGGGCAGCATAGGCATTTCTGTGAGGGTCCAATATTGACAGAGCAGCAGAGGCTAGAGAGGTCTCGTACCACGCCAACAAGTCATTGCAATGACTGTGGGACACACTGTGACACACTACAGCATCCATAGTGAGAAAATTTCTCTGGTGTGGGGGGAAGGTTGCAGGGGTGGAGGACAGGTATGAGCGGAGGGAGAGATGAGTGGGATTTGGGGTGCATGATGTGAAATTTACAAAGAACCAACAAAAAAGGTTTTAAAAAGTGCAAAAGGCCAGTGAATTCATGAAAAACAAAAGATGTTCAATATCATTAGTGATCTGGAAAAGGTGAATTAAAATTACATAATAATCCCATCTCATTTCGGTCATAATAGTTATCATGGAGAGAGTGAAAAATAAATAAGGAGTGCTGGCAAAGATACACTGTTCATAGGCTGGTTAACTACTTCAGCCTTTAAGAAAATCCATATGGTGGTTTCTCAAGATTCTCAAAGGAGAGTGGAGCCCAGCTTTACCACTTCTGTGTATGTGCACGAAGGCACCAAATGCATCATGTGATGGAAACACCCACAGACAGATGGATAAAAGAGGGACAGGTTTACACGCTACAAGGACATTTTCAGGAAAAAGCATGGAACTGGAGATCTTTGTAAGGCTGCCTCAGGGCAGTCATCGTAAGTTTCCTCTCATGTGTCGGATGTGAAAACGACAGCATGTCAGTAGGGTGAGGACTATTAAGGAAGAGTAAAGTGGTCAGGGGGAAGGGGTGATGGGTCTAAGGGAGAGTAATGGAGTGTGTCCTCTAGTAGTGTACAGATGTCTGAAAGCGTCACATTGGAAACTACTGCTGTTTGTAATTGTTATACACTAAGGCCAAGCAGGACAAGGACAATGGAGACTTAGTTCTAAACATAGCCGTCTTCTGAGACTCTGGGGTTAGGATTTAAATAGAGCACAGGAGGGAACACTATCTGCTTATAACCTATCCGGGGTTCAAATCCAGCCAGATGGATCTGGAGGCTAATTAAACTCCTCTGCTGTTCTAGGAGGTGTGTCTCACTAGAGCAGCAAAAACTCCGGCGCCATTTTAGTATTACTTATCACAAAAGATGGGGCAGGAGTTTGGCCAAATATTGATTTTGCTTCACATGACAGAATGAGATATTAAGCTCCTACGCTCAGAGAAACATCATGTGTTGGTTTTATTTATTTCTATTTATTTATTTATTTATTTTTTACCTCCACAAGAAGCTAGCCTTAGAAGAAAATTCAATGATGAATGGCATGTAGGCTTCGCATGCTGTTCATTCGACCCTTTTGACAATTCCATTTGTTTATTTAGCAAACTATTTGCTACATGCCTACATTCTGGGAATTTTTCTAAGCACTTTAAAAAAATACTAAGCAGTTTAATGCTAACCATAGACAAGAGGGTACCATCACAACTCCAGTGAGGTGACCGACCACAGGCACATCGCTTAAGATGGAGGCCGGGCGTGGTGGCGCACGCTTTTAATTCCGGCACTCGGGAGGCAGAGGCAGGTGGATCGCTGTGAGTTCGAAGCCAGCCTGGTCTACAAAGTGAGTCCAGGATGGCCAAGGCTACACAGAGAAACCCTGTCTCGAAAACCAAAAAAAAAAAAAAAAAAAAAAAAAAATGGAGAATCCACCTATTATCCACCTATTGATAATTACAGTTGCTTTTTTTTTTTTTTTTTTAAACAATCACTAAGGTTAATTGTAAGCGTCCTACTTCTCCTCTAGCATGACCTTCCTGGGAAAGGTGCAGTTCTGTCTTGTGTTTAAGCCACACATTTTGAGATAGTAAATAAGTCTGTGAGTTTTGTGTCCTAATTTGTGAACCAGAAACCAAGACATTAGCTTTAAAATGCTAGGAAAAAGTTTGTAAACCCAGAAGAACACAATAGAAGCAATGCTGAAAAGCACAGGATTGGGAAAGGGATCCCAAGAATTTTCAGATGGACACAACATAGGTTGAACCATAAAAGTGGAAAAACCTGAGAAAACAAGAAAGCCCGAGACAACAAAGGTACCCACTTCCTCCCCAGAGGATGCTGGACAAGCTGACACTGTATATACGCAGCAAGGGCAGACAGCAGTCGCAGTTGGTTTGCTCAGCAGCAGTATCGGGAGTAGTGGAAATGGCTGCCAACCTTCCTCAAGGGTGCCATCAGTGATTCCCCTCAAACTAATATGAGCAGTTCTCTAAAGGAAGGGGCAGGAGACAGATCTTCATTTAGGTCAAGCTGTAGAGGACACTGAACAGAAGTGCCACTGTGCATAGATGCAGATAGACGGTCTCTGAAGTATGGCTTGGATCACAGGCTACTCTAGCCACTGTTACCTGCTCCTCCTCATTGCACGCTGAAAGGAAATGGGTCTCACAAGTGTTCCATGCCCATGTGTCTGCAACTACAGTTCATGCAATCGACAACAAGCAAATGGGACACACACACACACACACACACACACACACACACATATGTATATATGTATGTATATGTATGTGTGTATGCATATGTATATATGTGTATATCCCATATATACCTAACCCTAACATATATATACATACACACGTATATATGTATATGTATATATGTGTATATCCCATATATATGTATATTTCCCATATATATCACAATCTTAAACCACTCTGGCATTAGCATGTGTGCACACATGCACACGCACGCACGTGTGTGCACACACACACACACACACACACACACACACATCTTTGTTATTGATGTGATAAAACACCTGACAGAATGTAACTTAAGGAAGAAAAAAAATCCCCCATACAATTTGGGGGAAACCACAGTCTATCAAGTTGAGGGAATCTGGCAGAAGAACAAGAGCTGGTTGCCAGGAAACAGAGAGGAAGGCCAGTGCTCAGCTATTCTTTTCTTTTTCCTGTCTATTCAGTCCTGGATTACAGCCTATGAGATGGTATTGCCTAGAATTAGAATAAGTCTTCCCTCTTTTGTTAAACTGCTCTGAAATTGTCCTAACAAATACCCTCAAAGGTGTTTTTCCCAGATGACTCTAAATCCAATTAAGTTGATGGTAAAAATTGGCTATCACAGCTTATTTTATCCTATAGTAGCTCAGACATAGATTTTCAAATTTGAAAAGAATGTGGGCATCTTTAGTTATTTAAGAATACAAAACACTGATGGTGAAACATGGAATTGAGTAATGTGGGCAATCGAAAGAAATAATTCAGAAGGAGAGAATTATTTAAAAGCTGCAAATTATACTATTAAAGATAGTTTAAAGGGTACTAGTATACACCAAGAAAGAACAAGCCAGTGCAAAAAAAAAAAAAAAAAAAAAAAAAAAAAAAAAAGAAAAGAAAAGAAAAGAAAAGAAAAAGATATCAATTCACAACTATATAGCTTTTCACAATTTTAAATAGCTTAACAAAATTCACTGCTGAAGCCTAATAACAATATAAAGACAAAGGTAAATAGACATGTGGGCAATTTGGTAACCCCTGGGTAGAAATGTAACCTTGGTACCCCCACTGTAAATGTACAGATGCCAGGTTGAAGGCGGCCATGAGTCAGGGATACCTGTATTACGGCAAGTATTCTATGCTAGCATGTAAACACGGATACGAACGGTTCTACATGTGTCCATCAACATATCTTCCATCTTCCATTCCACCACTGCTCAAACAGCTCTACCCAGGATCCCATGTTGGAGGACCAGGAAAGCTGCATTAAAGCATTCATTCTGTAAGGGTGGTCAGCGACTGAAAGGAGGTCAACTGGTAGTGTACACAGTGGCTGGTGACATGACCTGGAGAGTTACTCTCTCAACACCATGATAAGATAGCGTGAACAACATAAGGGAGGAATGGTGTGTTTTGTCCCCTGGCTTCAGAATTTTCATTAGCACTACTTGACTGACTTCAGTTATCTAGGCCCGTGGTGAGAATGTCATGATGAGGGCAGAGTAAAGTATCGTGTCACTCATCTCATAGATGCCAGGAAACAGACAGTGGAATGTCTGGAGACAAGGTACACCTTCAAAATCTCACGCCCTGTGACATTTCTTGAAATCAGGCCCAAGCTTCTGCCATCTCCACTAACCTTCCAACGGTCAACCCAGTCAAGAGTCCATGCAGCAATCAATCCATCCTTTAACTCAGATCACTTGCATTGACTCAGTTCTCAACCATACCATCAACTAGAGACCAGGCCTTCAGCACATGAGCCTCTATGGAATGCTCCTGCACACAACCCATAACTCCTGTCACGGAGAGTTAAAAGGAAGTTGATAGATTGCCCTTCCAACTTGAAACATTTGGCTGGAACCAACAGGGTCAGAGTTGCTGGGCAGAGATCCACACACTGCAACTCTGAGATCACTGATCCCGCTCAAGTCCACAGCCGGCTTCCAGCTCTCATCACCTGTTCCTGGTTCTCAGGGAGTTTATCTCCTCTTTAGACCATGCACTCCCTCCAGCAGCTACTCTTTTTACTTGAACTTGGGTTACTTCCTTGCAACCCAAATCACAGGGTTTTCAAAAGAAACCTGAGAAAGAATGGTGCTCACTTTGCATTCAGAAAGCCATTCTGCTTATGGCTACAGGGGAGCTAATGGAGGGGTGGTGGTGGCATTTTGTATATAACCCCAGCTGATACCAAAAGGGCGCGACATCAACACACTATTTGTCAAGCAGTGTGGACATTTTGAATTGCTTAATGCTTTTATGCGCTCACAAATCTATACACAATGCTGAAGACTCCCCACATATTTCTCAGAGTTTCACCTCTATTTAGAAGGATGTAGAAGAAAAGGAAAAGAACTTTTAAAGTGTCATTAATGACAATTTTGTCTTTCGGACCCAGACAAAGGACTGCACTCAACTCAAACCTTCAAATCAGAAACCAATAAAAATGTCTACAAGACCTTGGATACATGTCCCTTGTTGTATGTCCCTTTCCAGAAGGAGGACAGAGAATTCCCTGCCAATGAGAGACCAGAGGTGTCTCTGTCAGGCACACTTTTGCATCCTCCTGCTGAAAAAAAGAGAAAACATCACAGCAGAGAAGGCCAATTGGGTGTCCCCTCAGATTGGGATACAAACAGTGTCCCTTTACACTCAGATGTGGAGACAGTAAAATCTAGTTATTCGAGCCACAAAAGACCAAACACTGCCCCATCCAAGGCAGCCAATCATGACACTAACCCACAGCATCCAATTTAAAGGCCCATGGTCTTTAAGGTCCAAGATCACCCTCATCAAGCCCAGATGCTTCCTTGCAAGTCGTTCCTGATATTTGAAAACTTTTCTAACACTCTTACCAATCTCGTCTAATTTCCATGGAGTGTCTTTCTCTGGGAAACCCTAGTAAATCCAATTTATTTGGCTCCAGGGGAATTAGCTTTGGTTTCTGCTGAAGGGTGTGACTGGCCTTAGGAATGCTGTGGCTATCTCCTCCTCATGCCCCTTTCTGATTTTCCTAGTCTCAATCACTAATGAGCAGGGACTTCCTTACTGCTTGCAATGATCTCCACGTTTACCCTCTATGGCCCAATGAATCCTTTATATGGGTCTCTGATAATGTGCCCTGTAGACTTTTCTTTCCATGTTTCTTGTGTGGACAAGAGAGCACTCCTGCGTCACAGTACCTTGACTATCATCTTCTAAACTCTCTCTGTAACCAAGCAAAGGGGGAGTTAGCCTCTCAGAGCTTTGAAGGCCCTAGGTAAATCCGGCAAGATTTCAGTAACTAAGTTTACTTAATAGTTTTTACAATTGCCTCCTAGCTGCATAACCTTTCAATGCACAAAGCATGTAACTTTTTTCACATATATTTCACTGAGATGTTGACTCTGTTTAAAAGCAAAAACAAACAAACAAAACAAAACAAACAACAGCAACAACAACAACAAAACCCTTGCAAAATAAAAATAAAAGGCTGGAGGACATCAAACAAGGAAACAAAAGTCAGGCAGGGCTTTGAAGCCTTGACTTCAGTTTCTTCTTTGGCTTTGATGTTGGAAATTGAACTCAGGGCTCTAGAAATTTAACTCACAGCTCTACATCTCAAGAGGTCTAGATCCCAAACCTCTACCTCATTTACCCAAGATGTGCACCTCCTCCTCCTCCTCCTCCTCCTCCTCCTCTCCCCTTCCCCCATGCTCTCCAGCATTGGCCCCCTCCCCCATGCTAGATAAATGCACCTAGACTAAGATAAAGCCGCAGCCTTTCTTTAAATCTTTTCGGGTTATGGTTTCACACTGTAGCTCAGACTGGCCTCAAATTCGCAGCAATCCCCCAGCCTCCACCTCCAGGAGACCAGGAGTCACTAGCTAAAGAATAAGTACACCAGGTCTACTACCCAGGCACTGAAGGAGATGCTGGGAAAGGCCAGATTGTCTGTCTGTCTCTGTTCTCAGGGAAGTTTCAATTCTTTAAACTGGAGCAGGGAGAGCAGGGGAGAGGGTGCGGGGGAGGGGGGCGGAGGAAGGACACTTCAGTTTTAAAATTGCTTGCACAGCAGATTCTTTGGTTCTCCTGAGTCCCAGCTTTGAGTCACCAAGAGAGCCAGTTGTGCTCCTCTGGATGTGGGAGCGATCAAGAGAACACTTGGGTTAAAAAAAAGCAAAGAAAGGAAGTGTTCTGCCCCTTCCCCCTTGCAGCCAAGCAGCACCTTGGCCATCAGCTCACCTCCATCCACCTCCTTGGAGCGGGTGAAGGTTTTCTTGACTCCCTGGAGTCCTAGGGGTGGGGAAGAGGGCAGGGATGGAGGCTGGCCCCCAGCCTCCACAGGAGGATGGGCAGCGCTGCAGAATAACACCCGAGGGAGACTGGGTGGTGCAGTCCCAGATGCCTGCAGAGCCCAGCAGCCAGGAGAAGCTGGCTTTGGACCCGGGTCTTTGAAGAGTTCTCTGGAAGTTGGAGGGGCGGGGCGAGAGGCGCTCTCCTGTCCTACTGGAGTCTTGCGCGCGGGAGTGTGAGGAGGAACTCGGCCCCTCAGTCACATTCCCAGTGCTGTCCTGCTCCTATTCGGCTCAGGGTGCTGCCCACAGGGTCGGCGGTGCGACGCAGGCGCCGGGATGGCAGACCGCACAGGCAGAATGGAGGGGCTGGTCTTGCTCAAGGATCTGGTTCCCAGGCTGCTCTTTATATTGCACTCTCTGGTCGCCGTCTGGCGAGTGACCTGGGTGAAGAAAGAGCACCCTTACTGGCTGCTAGCCCTGCTCAACGTCTTGCTGGTCCTGGAGATGGTGCTCACCCTCAAGTTCAAGCGCGGCAGAGGCTACAAATGGTGAGAACATGCTCTGGGAAGGGAGGGTGCACAGGGTCCTAGGCATTGTTCGTCCTGGTGCTGGCAGGCAGCACCAAAGACCTTGTCCCCCACCCCCTCCCCCTTTAGTCCGTGGTTTCCTCTCCGGGATTCTGGCCCGTTTGGTTTTCCACGGAGCTTGGCCGGGACATGGGATGCGCGTGCATCTTTTGGGCACACCAGTGGTACCTTGGGTCCCAGCGCTGCGCTGGGAAGGCTAGAGTTCAGACGGATAAACAGGCACTTGGCTGACCAGCTAAGACTATTCACTAGAGAAGCGAGGCTGGTCGCTGGGTGCCCTGTTTTCTAAGTTGGAACATGAAACCTAGACTGACTAGTCCTGGATGTACGCGCAAGAGTAGGGGTGCCTTGCTAGCCATCTGCGATCCTCCCAGAGGTGACTGCTCCCCGAAGTGTCCACTGCCTAGTGGCTCCCTGGATTCCTCCCCTTCCCCCTCCCCTGCCTTTGGTTTTAGCCCCTTCCCTTCTTGGCAGCCCAGGCTGCGCCCCGCGGTTTTAGCCACTTCCAATTTCTTCCAACCGCAAAGGTCCTTGGCTCTCCGCTGTGGAACCAGTTTCAGGTGTCTGGGTTTGGTGGCTTGGGCGCTTGGCAGCCTCCCTACATACACAGGGTAGAGATACTGGAGGAGGGGACCAGCAGGTGGTGGTTTGGTCTTAACCTCAGCATTGAAACTCAGGTTCTGCTGAAGGCTACAATTCCTCCTGTACACCTAAGGGAAGTGGACCGGCTGACACAAAGATTGCCTGGCCATTTGCAAAGAGCACCCCTAGCTGCCCACCTTTACCTTCCAGGGAAGTTCTGTCTCTCAAACTTTTCCAAATGAGGTATTTTTCCTCAAGGAAGGAGAAGGTCGTATTAGTTCATTTACTAAAAGGCTTGTACTTTGCTGTTGTAGTAGCCATCAACAGAGTGCGGAAAGGTTGTATATTTCATAGTCACCATGGGAGAAAATTGTCTACCTTTAAAGACGATGTGAACACAACTTAAAAGCCCTGCTCTTTTGAAAAAACATCTAGAATCGTCAATACTAAAGTCCTTGGAGGGCCTGGGATAGCTAGCAGAGCAAGAATGGACATAGTGCTTCCCAGCATCCCCCCCCCCCCCAACAGTTTACTAAGCTTGAGGCATTTGTGGCTATTTCTAATCTGACTTCTTGGTATCACAAAGAAAAATGCTATTCTCTTCCCAAAAGAAGACCTCCTGGAAAAGAAGAGAAACAAAAGGGGGAGAAAGTGTAAGATCACCCCACACATCCCATAATATAAATCTGAATAAATCTGACGATTTATTTTATTTTTTTTTTTACTGCATACTTGTAATACAGTAGAGCAGGCATAGCTTCTGTCCCAGGAGGAAGTCTGAGGCCCCTCAAAAAGAACTTTCCTGACACCAACCATGAGCACTTGTGGAACAAATGTCAACCTCAGAGTCAGAGAAGAGCCAGCTCTGCAAAACCTGAAGTAACCCCTTTGTCCCCAAGAGGAGGCCAAAGCCATTCTGGATTGGTGCAACATTAGTCTCTTGTGTGTATGGTGACTGCTGAGTCAGGCTGTCGTGGCACTTACACATCCAAGAAGGAAAAAAAAATAAATCATCTGGACAAAAAGTAGGAGTGTCCGTGAATCAGGTTACTGGGTAGGCGGAGCCACGCTGCCAATGAAGAGGAGTTGAAGTTAAAATGGAGTAGACAGTGGGCATTCCTTCTTACTTCCTGTGTTACCTCAAGGAAGTCACCTAGTGTCTGTAGGCTTCAGCTTCAGATCTGCAAATATGTACTTCACAGATTGTTGAAGAGTTATGTGAATATATATATATATATATATATATATATATATATATATATATATATATATATATGTTGATGGTTAATGGATCATAAGAGGCTTCCTATATATCCTGACTTGTTCATTTCTTTCATATTAGAATATTATATATTAAAGTATCAGCTAGACACAGCTTATTCTTGTGTAATAAAAAGAACTTTAAAGGAGTGACCGTTGGTTCGGAGTACAAAAATGGTGGGGGAAAAATCTTCTATTTTAAACTGTAGATCTGTGCCATGTGTTGTGTATCTGAGCACTGGCTCAAGAGAAAGTCTGCTGGCTTGATAGCCATACTGACTAATATTTGAAAGCAAGCAGAGGGAAAAGTGGATACATCTGGCTTATGATAAAAGCTTAGGGACGAATGAGTGTTTGCAAAGCGATGCAGATGATCTTCTCTTAGTTCCACCCAATACCCGCGCTACACTTTGAGGTTGCAAACATACGTACTGTAGATAAAACCCCCAAGCAGGTATGAGAAAAATAAAAATAATGGGCTTCTAAAAATATACACAAGATTATCCTTGAAATACCATGCCAATGAGAAAGGTTTTGATTTGAGAGCCATTTCATTCTAGCATAATCATTTGCTACTTGGGAGCATAAAGAACAGTTTTCTATCCAAAAATGCCAGCTGATAGAATCAAAGAGAGAGAAAAAACCAACACTACAGTAATATCTACACTAACTATATACAGGGAAGTATAATAGATATTATCTATGGGGGAAAACGGTGATTTCATGCACTGAGATCGTCAAATAGGTGATAAACTTTTGAACCATGGGCCTTATATTTTGAAACCTTCCCATAGAACCAAAAGCTTCTGTAGGTAAAGAAATGAACAGCAACATTAACATCCCATTATATTGGGAGGAAATGGGTGTGGAAACATGCTGATTTATAATGAAGAACTAATTGGAACTGTGTCTATTGGTACTGTTGAAAGGGGCATGGTAGATTTTTAACCCCTATATAAGAGGGGGTATCCACAGTGTGTCGTCAGGACACTGCAGTTACAGGCTTCTGTGTTACGGCTTATTTGTTACAAGAATGGACTTGGAGAAGAATTACATATTTTTCAGCTGGAGACACTTATTTTACCCATAAAAGAAAAAAGAAAAAGAAAAAAAAAAGAAAACATGTGGCTGAGTGAGAACAATTAAAGAAGAAGAAAAAGGAAGAAGATAAGGGAGAGGAGGAAGAGAGGCGAAATTATCACCCAATTCAATGTTTTCTTGATTTTCCCCATTATCTGGGAAACAATCTAACAGGTCTATGAATTGTCATTTAGGTAAAGCCAAAGCACACAAGATGGTGTTTCAATTGTTTTGCAGCCAATAGTGCTAGGGGAGAAGAGGCCAACTCAGCAGCTGCAGCTCTCCCTTATTAAAAGACCAATCTAATCTAATAGAATCCAACCAATGGATATGACAGAGCAGAGCCTAGAGAACAGCTCAGCCCTGAAGGCAGGGGTAAGCATGCACACACAGGGCACAGAAACCCCCTTTGTAGTGACTATTACATCCATAAACTTCCTTCGGACTGTTTAAAGGCTAATTTGGGTATTATTCATTTTTTTTTTTAAATTTAAACCTGGACCCTGAAAAACTTTAAGAGGGACTGGCACAAGTCCCGGTGTTGTAAAGGACAGCGGGGGATCCAATTTCCTAATGTAGCAAGCCTGCACATGTCTCCAAGGGCATCTTCCCAAAGCTTTGGAAGGGAAACGTGGAACTAGATGCTGAGCTCAGCTACCCAGAGGCAAGGAGCATTACAGCATCCTCATTAGCTTGCCAGCTGGAGCAGTTAGTGCTGGAATCCTATAGAATCCAGAGGGTGGACCAGTGACACACCCTTGTGAAGCCCATAAGGAATGCCGGGGAAGTGTGCTTTCCATTCCCCTAGGGTTCACACTACCTGGATCTGCACTTAACGTGTTTCTCCAAGATAGAAGCCAGCCTCACTTAGTTTAACTTTTTCAGGATCTTTATTTTCAGTTTTCTGGGCAACAATCCAATGGATCTGTGAATTATCCTTTAGGTAGAAATCAAATACAAGACAGTGTTTCAATAGCTTCCCAGCCAATAGTGATAAATGTTCCTCGGGGGATAGAAAACGTACCCAAGATTGTGACAAATTTGAAGCCTATTCAATTAAAGTGAGGCAGTATCTGAGAATTTAAAAAAAAAAAAATCAAGTTGAATTTTCTGCCAAAAGTACAAAATTTTAAACACAGACCCCTCTAGATCTGAACATCAACATATTGCAAATGAATTTTTTTTTTAAGCTTTTGAGTTAGATAGCCTTTGTTATCTTTCCATTCTGATTCCTTTATGTTTGATTAGGCAAAAAGGTTTTTTTTGTTTTGGTTTTTTTTGGGGGGGTTGTTTTGTTTTGTTTTTGTTTTGTTTTCTAGACAGTCTTATGTCATCCTGGTGACCTTTAACCTGTGGCATTCTTTCTTCCTCCCTAGGGCTGTGATTATAGATATATGCCACCAAACCAGGCTTGACAATTCTTCCAGTGGCAAGTAACAATAATGTTATGCAAATACTGTGGCCTGGCAGAAGTAACGGGGTGGGATGGGGGAGGGGGAACCACATGCCTGAAGTTTTAAGATAAAAGGTACCATTTTGATTAAGTGCTCACATGTGTAGAAGGAGACTCGCTGGGAGCCTTTTGCATGTGCCGAGCTTCAAGGTTGCCAGACCCTACTCAGCTGACCCCATGTAACTCAGCCACCACTGCGATTGTCTGATTTTTTTTTTTTTCTGTTTTCCTATGGGAAACTGTGGCTCACGGAGTTGGAAATGAGCAGGGATGTCATGAAGATTGCAGCCTCCCATCCTTGTCTGCTGCCCTCCCCAACATCCCAGAGGGGGCAGAGTAGGATGAGCAACAGTAGGGAGGAGAGGAAAGGGCACTGCCCTCAAGCCACAGAGCCACAACAGGATAAAAAGGGGTGAGAGCAGACTCTAGAAGGAGGGGTGCGGAGCTAAATGGAGGACACCGCCAGCAGGCAGAGCACAGAAACGTGAGCATATATCTTAGGTGGAAGCATCAAGCCTCACCCTTCACTCAAACAAAATGAATGTGGACACTCCTGATGTGTAGCAGGTCTGCAAGTGTGGAGGATATGGAAATAAATAGAAGTGAGTTCCTGCCCTCAGACACCTCCCATTTTTTAAAAATCAAAGAATCCGAAAATTACTAAAGTATGTAACTAATAAAGCAGTGAGCTGGCACATCAAGTGAGCAAATGTTTCATGTAAGCAATGAGTGCCTGGGTGATGTAGATTACGGAACGAGAGACAGGTGGGTTCTGCCTGGTAGCTGGATGGCTCTGTAGAGGATTTGGTATCTCAGCATTGGTTTCAGGTGTGAAAAGGTCTGTGTTCATTACTTTTCTGTTGCTGTGAAGAAACACCAGGACCAAGGCAACTTACCTAAAAGTTTAGCATCTGATCCTGGAGGGTTAGATCCCACAGGGTGGCATGGCGACAGCCTGGCGGGAGACCACAAGCATGGTGGCAGGACCAGGAAGCTGAAAGCTCACATCTTTCTATCTTCCTGGCTACAGGACGTGGCAACTTCAGGTTCCTGATCCCCCATTACTAGGATTCTCAGCTAGGGTCATCTACATGGACTCCCAAGAGCCTCCCCTATTCCAGAAATGTACCTCCCCAACTCACACATACATATTTCCCTTCTTTCTCCCAGTCCTCCTCATAACCCCACTCTGCCCATGCCTGATCCCCATCTTCCATCTACCTCCTGAATCTATTTTATTCTCCCCTCTGAGTGAGATGCAAGCCCCGCCCCCCACCCCTTGGCTCTCCTTAGCTTCTTCAGGTCTGTGGATTGTAGCATGGTCGGTTATCCCATTATTTATAGCTAATATTTATGTATAAGTGAGTACATATCATGCATGTCTTTCTGGGTCTGAGTTACCACACTCAGGATAATGTTTTCTAGTTCCGTCCATTTGTCTGCAAAGTGTTTTTTGGTTTTTGTTTATTAATAGCTGAGTAGTATTCCATTGTATAAATGCACCACATTTTCTTTAGTCATTCTTCATTTGAGGGACTTCTAGGTTGTTTCCAGATTTTTGGCTATTATGAATAAAGTGGCTATGAACATAGTTGAGCAAGTGTCCTTGTGGTATGGCAGAGAAACTTTTGGGTATATGCCGAGGAGTAGTACAGCTGGGTCTTGAGGTATAACTATTCTCCTTTCCCCACATCCTCGCCAGCTTGGGCTGTCACTTGAGGTTTTGAGCTTAGCCATTCTGATGGGTGTAAGATGGAATCTCAGAGTCATTTTGATTTGCATTTCCCCGATGACTAGGGACATTGATCATTTCTTTAAGTGATTCTCAGCCATTAGAGATTTCTCTGTTGAGAATTCTGTTTAGGTCTGTACCCCATTTTTTAAAGATTCATTTTATTATTATGTATACAGTGTTGTCTGCTTGTTTACCTGAAGGCCAGAAGAGGGCACCAGATTACATTATAGATGGTTGTGAGCCACCATGTGGTTGCTGGGAATTGAACTCAGGACCTTTGGAAGAGCAGGTGGTGCTCTTAACCACTGAGCCATCTCTCCAGCCCCCTGTACCCCATTTTTAATTTGATTTTTTGGTGTTTAATTTCTTGAGTTCATTGCATACTTTAGATATTAGCCTCAGTCAGATGTAGGGTTGGTGAAGATCTTTTCCCATTCTGTAGGCTGCCGCTTTGTCCTATTGACTGTCCTTTGCCTCACAGAAACTTTTCAGTTTCATGAGGTTGTAGGATTTGAACTTTTATAAAGCTACTTTATTTGGGGTGCTTTAACGCCTATACCTCCCTTTCGACACACCTACCCTACACAGGAAAGAAAAGAGGTTAATGGGGACAGGATAAGTAGGCCATTTAATACTCAGTTCCTTGGGTGGATTCTACTCTTCACTGTCAGATTTCAGCAGACCTGTTCAGTAATTCAGCAAAAGTGACTAAAACCACAGCAGCCAAACGCAGGACCTTGAAATGTTCTCTGAAGTGTTCTTCTCTAGTATCCTCTATAAGTCGAGTGATGAACAACCAAATGATGCAAAACCCAAAAAGGCAAGCCTCTGGTTTGGGGGATCACATATATCTCCTCACAGATAAACTAAGATGTTCATCAGCTGGCAATAATTATGCCCTCGCAAGGGGCATACACTTCTAGTGGACAAACACGTGTCCTCTCACAAGTCTGTTTCCAGCAAACAAACAATGCATGCCCCCACACAAGTCTGTCTCACATCCCACACTTGGGATCAAAAACAAAACCAGGTTTACGTCCACTGTATGAGGTCCCGTTTATTAATTGCTGCTCTTAGTGGCTGAGCTGTTGGCGTTCTGTTCAGATGAGGTCTCCTGTACCATTGTGTCCAAGGCTAGTCCTCACTTCTGCTTCTAGTAGATGTAATGTGTCCGGGTTTATGTTGAGGTCTTTGATCCACTTGGACTTGAGTTTTGTGCAGGATGATAAATATGGATCTATTAGCATTCCTCTACATGCAGACATCCAATTAGACCAGCACCATTTGTTGAAGATTCTTTTTTCCATTGTATGGTTTTGGCTTCTTTGTAAACAAACAATCAATCAATCAATCAAATGTTTGTATGGTGTGTGGATTTATTTCTGGGTCTTTGACTTAATTCCATTGATCAACCTATCTATTTTAATGCCAACACCATGCAGTTCTTATTACTATTGCTCTGTAGTACAGCTTGAAACCACGGATGGTGATACCTGCAGGAGTTCTTTTATTGTACAGAATTGTTTCACCTACCCTGACTTTTTAATTTTTTCATATGAAATTGAGGCTTAAGAACTCAAATCTTGAACTACAAATGCAAATCAGAGAGAGCGAGATAGCAAGCTGGAAATGGTACGAAGGTTTCCATCTCAAAGCCTACCCTCTGTGACATACTTCCTACAGAAGGGCTACACTTCTTAAACCACCCCAAACAGCTGCATCACCTGGGGACTAAGTATTCAAATGCCTCGGAGTATGGGGGATATTTATCATTGAAAACATCACAAGGACCCATACAAATTAGAACCATGCAGGGAGAAGAAATAATCAAAAAGGGATGGTCCTTACGTGCCCTGAGATATTAACACACATCCTCAAATGACTGAGTCATTTCATTGCTATGTTCCTTCAGCAAACCAATAGGATTTGGTTTTCCCCTTGCTCTGTGGCCTATCTAGTCTCAGGCTCTTGACCACCCGAGCAGTATCAGACATGGGTCCCATCTCATGGAGTGGCCCTTATACCCAATCAGATAGTGTTGCTTGTTTTCATTCCCACTGATCTTTGGAACCACAGACAGGATAAAACAGAGGAGCATTTGAAAGGAGACCCAGAGACTTCCATGTGGCAAACTTGGGCCATGAAAGTTCTCTCAGAAGATAGACTCTGCTCTGCTGGTCTCACTCGCTGCTCACAGCTTTGGAAGGCTCTCTGGATTCTTAGTTATTTCAGTAGCGCTTGCACTGTTGGTCAGGTTCTCTGTCCTGCCTCCTGTGAGTCTCACAGCACTGTCTTCTGTGCTCATTGTATCTTTCAGTGTGCTTGTGGGGCAATGTGTTCTGTGTTCCAAGCCTCAACCTCAACGTGGAAAGTTGACTTAAGGGTTATAGGGATTTTGGAAGCACACATTGAATACCTCCCTTCCAATAGCGGTTTTGTGTCATTCTTGTCAAGGCTCAATCCTGGTTTCCCCGTTTTATTATTTCTGTGATGGACTCTCAAGGCAAAGTCACTGTTTTCTCCCTTTATTTCCTGGTGGACTGGGGACAGATGTAATAATCACACTTTAATTAGAGGAGGATACCAGGCAGTGAAAGTGGTGGCTGATGACCAAACTCTGCCTACGGATGAACAACTGATAACTTATGGAACTGAAATCAAGGGGACTGGCATCTTTAGAGCTTCCTCCCCCGGCTCCACCTTGTCTTAGAGAAAAACAAAGCAAAAATCAATGTGGGCAGCTCAAATACATTAGCACAAAAATATTCCTGCTTTTAAATTTCCTGTGTTACTCCTCGGAGCAGTGACATCGTTATGTGAACAGAATTGGGTTGAATGTGAGATGCTCAGCTTTTCTCAAGCAGTAGAGATTTTTCTCATTCGTATCAAGGCTGAGCTCCTTAGTGGATGCCCACAGTACTTTATCAATTCTTCTGAAGTACCTGTACTGAGAGACTGAAGCCTCAGGTGTGTCAGCTGCATTTGCTATGGAAAAAAAAAACCAGCATTTCTTTTCTTTTAAAATAATAATGTATGCACCATAAGAAGTAGTTGTTTGAAGGGCACATAGAAATGATATTCAGGAAACAAGAAATTGCTCATTTAAAGTGACAGAGTAGATACTGACTTAGTTCCCTTTCCCTGACTGTAAGTTTATTCCCCATATGTATTGTATATTACATACATATATTATATATTACACACATATATCATATATATTATATATGTACTATGTATAATTATAGTCTATATAATTGTATATAATACATATATTCTATGTCACACATATAATATATAGCATGTACTATATGTGATTTTATATATATATATACACTTATGGTTTATGTGTTGGGCCTCAAACAGGTAGATGATGTGTAGTTGTCTTAAGTTATGCATGCATTAAAGTTTAGTAATTCTTGAGAGAACAAAATTTCTCCTCTAACTTGTCCTACTATTCCTAGTTGAGTTATTTGTAATTTCTCTGCTTTGTATTTTCCAAGATATCCTTATTGGTTTATATAATATTTTGGTTCACCTATATTAACCACCTGATGACTTGGCTATGTGTTTCTTGAGCAGTCTCTGGTGATTCTAACAAGAATGATAAAGGTGACAATACGGAGTTATAACAGTCACAGGTCATGGAACATTGAAGACATACCAAACTATTTGCATATCTATTATCCCCTGTAATTCTCACGTGACATTATAAATTAACTTTCCTTTTTAAATGACAACTTAGAGGAACTAAACTGATGCAAAGAAAAGTGACTTGTCTAAGGTCGCAAATAGTGACAATAAGCCAAGATTTCTATTTCATTGTCTCTTCTTGCTATGAGAGATAGGGTGTTCTCCATAAGGCAGAAAAGTTCATGCTGAACACATGGCTCACACATTCATATGTAAGCAGATGTTCTTGAAAAAACTAAATAGGTCATAAGGAAAAAAGAAAGAGACAGAAATTCTAGACAGCTTCATTTGGATCTCCCAGCAAAGACTCAACCATTTCTATGGAAAAGAATAAAACTTTAGGCAAGAGTAGCATGGAAGAAAGGGGAAATAGTAGGACCCACAGGGTTCTGGAAACCTACAAGAAGAACTTTATGACAGGCAGATCTGGATCCTGGGGTCCTCCTCAAACTAAGGCACCAGCCAAGGAAAATATAGGCAGTAAGCTTCGAACCCCTACCAAGACCTAGCCAACGAACAGGATATTCTCCACCGTTGAGTGGAGAGTGAGATCTGACTCTCACACGAACTCTGGTGCCCCTTTTCTGACCATGTCCCCTGGATGGGGAGACCTGGTGGCATTCAGAGGAAGGATAGCAAGTTACCAAGAAGAGACTTGATATTCTAAGAGCATATATAGGGGGAGGAGGTCTCCCTCAGTCACAGACATAGGGGAGGGGAGAAGGAGAGAAATGGGCGGGAGGGAAGAATGGGAGGAAACAGGGGAAGGGCTAACAATCGAGATGCAATATGAATAAATTGATAAAATTAAAGAAAAAAACTATACTATTATCTTTATGTATAATTATATAAATCATAGTATTACATAAATCACATCCATAATATATTTATGTTATCAGGAACCACAAAAAATTCCTATAATCATGATCAATTTAATTTCACTTATTCTTAATTAAACAAACAGTTATTCTCACTCAACAAGCATTCCTCATACAAGATGTCATCATGTTCTTGAAGGAATATGAAGTTTGTTCAGCTGCATGTGTGTGCAGGCAAAGCGACATGTGGGGAAGCAAAAATTTCTCCAACAAAGTATGTTCAGGGTCCAGGAGGACTGCGTAGCATGGCCAAGATACAGCAGCAAAGCTGGCTGTCATCCAAGGGAAAGAAAGAGACATAAGGACACAGGTCAAGGAGCTGTCGTGATGGTGCTGTCATCTGAGGGACAAGCAGAGACTTCCTGACACAGGCTGATGACCTGGGAGACTGGAACCCTCAAGGCTTGGCTCAGAACCAGTTCATGTAAACAGATTATTATGGTTTCTTTTGCTCAGGAATATTTTGTGTCAAGAAATATTCATGGGTCTACAGATTAGTTCACACTTTTCCCCTATCACGAGTTTAGTGGTAAGGCAAGATCCTCAAGTTCAGACATGAGCTGTCTGACTGCAGTAATGTTATCCTTGCTTCAAATGTGTTCTTGGGGATTTTGACATTGAGTGCTATGTGTAGCTGTCTTTTCTTTCTTTTTTTAAAAAAGTTTTATTTATTTTTATGTGCATTGGTGTTTTTTCCTGCATGTATGTCTGTGTGAGAATGTCAGGTCCCCTGGTATTGGAGTTACAGACAGTTGTGAGCTGCTCTTTGGGTGCCGGGAATTGAACCTGGGTCCTTTGGAAGAGTGGCCAGTACTCTTAACTCCTGAGCCACCTCCCCTCCACACAGATTGTCTTATGTAGAGAACAAGTCTCCCTTTCTGCTTACATCATAACTTAGGAATATGATTTTTATTTTCATATTTATTAACAACAATGAAATGTATAATTAAGAATTTTAACACTCACTTTTAGAATTATCTCTTGACAAAACCTACAAGTGAGCAATCCTGAAAGAGCCTCAGGTACGGTGAAGGATCCTATTGAATCATTCTATCTGTCTAAGAACGTGATCCTCAATCTTTTCAAAATTCCGCCCTCCTCTCTTGCTAGTGCCTGTCTCATAGACCTCTATGAGATAACTGAAAAAAAATATCATCTAATCGACAGTCATTAATATATACCTGGTCTATTTCTTTAAGGTGTTCTCCCAAGCTTATAGTCACATAGTAATGGCCTCCCTTGGCTGTTAAAGGCACAACATATACAAAGAGGTCTGGGAACACTGGTAGAGAGAAGTGGTTTGTTATCTAAAATAGAAAAGGATACTGGGTAGGATCAAGAGAGTTACATTCGCAGGAGTCCGGAGGCTGTGCCTCTCCAGGCTCGGACTCATTTTGAGATGTAACAAATGGGCAGGTAAAGGACCAAAGGCTGCAGTGTTGACAGCCATAAATCCACTGACACTAATGGAATGCTCTTGTGAAGGAGCCAAGATGGAAGTCACACAGGCTGAAGTCCATGGAGAGAAACCAGCCTCCTTAAAAAGAAGCCAAGAAATCCTTAAATCAGAGCTCAAGGCTTAACACACGGACAACTTGACACAGTTTCTTAATTTCCAAGAAAACAATGTTTCCAGAAATTATATTTGGCACATTCGAGGGGCTTTAACATCAGATTTTGAAACTTGAGTGTATGATCCTTGCAACTCCATTCTGTTCTGTAGAGTGTAAAATGCCACGAAGTGAAATAGAAACTAAGTCTGTATTCATACAGAAGTAATTTTTGGACATTTTTGTTTCATTGAAATATTAACCATGTTCACATTTGTATATGTGATTAGAGGCCAGAAAAAAAAAACCAGAAAACTAATGTAGCAAGTGATATTATGGTTAATTTCCCTCTATATGTGTGTATATAATGTTATATGGCTAAAAATGAACAGGTGCTACACTTGCAATAAAAAGAACAATAATTGTCATTGTTAGAAAGAATGTAATGGAATCCTAATTCTAGACTAGTGACGAATGAAACACATAAAGCCAACTCTAGCCTTACAGTGCTAAATGCATGACATAATCATTTTGTGAAAAAAAAAACATTGTAATTTGATGAAATGAATACTTCGTATGATAAATAGCATTTTAGTCTTAGTACAAAATGAAAAGAAAAAATGCAACAAGTACATCTTTTGAAGGACTCCATGCTAAGCTTGATGCGGTGGTGCATGCTTACAACCCCAACAAGAGAAATGTGAAGGACAAAAGTTCAGGAGTTCGAGGTCAGGCTGAGCCATCTGAGACCACCCTCCCCCCCTCCTTAAAAGAGAAAATAAAATTGAAGTGAGAGATCTCAGATCTAGTGTTCTGCTAGACATAGATGCTCCTATGGTCAAGAAATAAAACAAAGTAAATAAATTAAATAGGTGAATCACTACATGAGTGAACATAGGAAAAGCCTATGAGGTATTTCTTTGGAGAGAAGTGGTATGTAGGAAAAAAATATTCAACAGAAATTTTAATTTAGGAAACACAGCTGAGCAAAACAATTTAGTGTTAAAAAAAAAAAAAGCCTTGCCTAGCAACTTTAATTTTCTGACCAGATAACAATAATAGAGACAAAAGTGCATTTGAGTTTCTCCAAGCAGCTGGCTCATTGGTGTTGGGCTATTATCAGTTTTGCAAAAATGTCCCACAGGGATGTGTCCTAGTCACTGAGGGATATATGTCAGTGTCCAGCAGTATATTGGGTGGCATTTTTATAAATAAGTGTCCAGAAACTCATTTGATTTCTGACCTGGTTAGGTCCTCTCGTGGCATTACTCATCAAGCATGTTGCTTGACGCCTAATTATCCTAAAGCCATCAAGGCGGGGGAAAAAAAGTGCAATTATCTGGTAGCTCCTAAGAAATACCATGCAAATTGATTAATTACACAGCCAAACATGGGCAAAGGTTTGATTTATTAATTTTTAAAATTTAAACTCTCCTTGGTTCCAAAACTGAACAGTATTGATGACACAAAAGTTATAATGCTATATACCTGGGGCAGCAGGATAGCTCCGTGAGTAAAGACGCTTGCAGCCAAGCTCAAGGACTCAAGTTAAATACTCAGAACCCACCTGATGGATGAAGACCACCAACTCCAGAAAGTTATCCTTTGACCTGCATGCCTGCGTTGTGCTACGCATGCATGCACCATACACCCAATAAATAAATTACTAAAGTGTTTTAGAGGAGTCTCCAGTCCTTCAGACTAAGGCATCATGGCTATCTTCTCAGAGTGAGACGCTAAACTTCCAAAAGAGCAGAAACCGAACCAAAACAAAAAACCATTAGTTTCACTCAGTAAAATTATTAATAAAAATTATTAACTTACAGTTTTGTTTCAGATCAAACTGGGGCTTTTTATCAAATCACTGTTTGTCGGGACCTCGCGTGTGCCAGGCACTCTAAAGGAACAGATAGTCAAAATTGTGTGTGCACTAAAATTTAGGATTACTTGGGGGAAGGTACATAATGAAATGATATCTAATACACACACACACACACACACACATATATATATATACATTTATATATATATATATATAATTAGAAAAAATTTAAATATATTGTGAAAATGCCTGAAAAGAAAGCTTGGAGGAAAGTTTTGTAAAGGAGTCTTCATACTGCTGAAGCAGGAGAAGGAAATGTTCAATCAGACACATTTGTGAAGGCCTGAGGCCGGCAGGTACCTTGTCCACTTGGCACTGGAAGAACGCTGTAGAAGCTCTGTGAGGAAGAAAGGTAACACAGCCCAGAGACGCACAGGGCCCAGCGTGGGCTGCCTCTTAGGGCCTACAACGGGCAAGTGGCCCACACACTTCTCTGTCCTGCAAAGGTCAAGTGTGAAGCTAACGTTGGTGGGCTGCGGTGTTCTCAGCCCTGCTAACTAATGGCAGCCCCCCCTACCCCCTTCTGTGCAAGCAGTTTTAAATAGTTTAGTTGTGAGAATCGTGGTTTAAAAATAGAATTTGTCTTAGGATATCTGAAGAAATGTTCTTCTAAAATAACTTAGTAAATGTTAACATAGTGAGCAAATGTGTACCCATGGGGGTAAAATTTCATAATTAAACCCCGGGAAGAGAGAAGCTATGTAACCGAGTAACTGAAATATTTGTTACATGTGTCACATTGTTTCTCCTAACACTTCCAATCAACCTTATGTCTCAAAAGGTAAGAAATATGCAAACACAAAGACGCGGTATTCCAAGTCAGGTCTCCCAGATGTGACCATTTCTACTGACCACTCTGCCTCAGACACAATGGGACCCTGGACTGCAGAAGTGGCTCAGTGGTCAAGATCACTGGCTGCTCTTCCAGAGGATACCACTTTGGTCCCCAGCTCCCGTTTCAGGCAGCTCATAACCCCTTGTAACTCCAGCACCAGGGGAATCTGAGGTCATCTTCTGGCCTCTGAGGACACCTTCATGCGTGTGCTGTATACCCATACATACGCATAATACAAAAATACATATTCACCTTTAAAAGTAACAATTTGGACACAACAAAAATGTTAGGTGAAACAAAGTTAACCTGTGTGAATAACAATTCTTTAAAGGTCACAATGCAAAGAACATCTTGGGTACTAGACTTCCAGAAATAAAAGGCCCATGTGTATATTTGTAGATCCATCCTTTTTTTCTTTCTTTATTCATTCAGTCATCCTTTATTCACAAATACAAACATTTGTCGAATGAACATTAAATGCAGGTTCTGAACACTGACTGCCATGCCTTGCAAGTACAAGTGGGATGCAAATGGGCAGACAAGTGCAGAAGAGCATTCCAAAGAAGCTTCCCTTATTTGGGGAGATGTTCACATTCAAAGGCATTTCACATTCTCTCTTTGTAGCTTGGCCAAAGTAGGCACGGTGTTCTGAATGGGGACCCATGATTTGTTAGAGAAAGCTATGGATAGAGTGGAATGTAATTTGTTTTTCAACTTGGTCATCTCTTCTCACCTTCTTTGTTACGTCACATAGACCTAGTAAAGAGCAGTTGAAGAAAAAGAACCCTTCCCAAACTGTTTTTGCTTAAGTAGCGTTGGGGCTAGAACTCAAGGCTCCAGCGAAGCATCGTACCACGGATCTAGCACACACTTTTGTTTTGTTTTTTGTTTGTTTTGTTCATCCCCACAGCAAGTTGGGGCTAAAGTTGTTGATCTTGACAGGATGAAGCAGGAGTAAGGAAGGTGACATTAAGACAGATCGTGGAGTCCTTGGCTACCAGGTGAATGAGATTAGACTTTCTACATTACACAACACATAAATTCTTGAATACTGAGTTTGTGTGTGTGTGTGTGTGTGTGTGTGTGTGTGTGTGTGTGTGTGTGTGTGTGTACAAAGTCAATCTCCTAATTAGTGGGAAATACGCTCAAAGGGGATAATATTATCTCTTCTAGCTATAGAAATGAATCTAATGAATCAAAGATATTAAGGTCATTGTTTTATTTTCAACATCTTTTTGAGATCGACTGTGTGGGATGTCTAAGGCTTCCCCAGATTATGATTGTACCAATAGTACTACGGTTGCTAGTCTCAAAATCAATCTCAGGGTAACTTTGTTTCACCTAACATTCCTTGGGTCCAAACAAAGACACCTGACATAGCGCAGCGTTCCCTCTGACCAAAATTGACTTCCTTCCCCATGTCACACAGTAAGTCTCCCTCATGCTTCCTGGGCTATCTGAAGTCAAAGACTTGATGGTTTTTCTTTTAAGAGCGTGCCCAACATGGGTTTTTGACATTTCTCTGTAGCTCAGACATCTTCCAAGTTAGATTTTAATAATATCTTGACCCATACCCTTTGGCTTCAAAATTGGTTTTGGCAAGAAATCAAAAGTAGGAGAGTGTCTATATTAAATATTGATTTTTTTCAAAAGACTTCTTTTTTTCCCCTCGCCCTTTCTCCCTCTTTCTCAGAAGATTAAAGAAGATAACAAAAGGGTTAATGGCCTTTTAAGATTCCACCTGATTTTTTTTCTTTTTCCTCTTTATCTTTATATCCTTTACTATCTGGCTTATAATAGTGTAGTTTGGTTAATGTTTAATCTCACAACTACAAATATGTGCTAAAAACATTTTCAATAAAAAGAATTAAGTTATAAATTTGATTTCAAGATACTCTATCGAGGTAAAGCTTAATTCAAAACCAATTTGAAGAAGTCAATTTGCAAAGAACATTGTCTATAATAATAATAATAATAATAATAATAATAATAATAATAATAATAATAATAATAGTAATAGTAATAGTAATAAACAATAATATATATTATATAATAAATATAATAATATTTTTATATTATTATTATTAGTGGTTTTAAAAGGTAAAAGTCTTGCTGTACATCACAAATTGGCCTTAAGTTTGCAATCCTCCTGCATCTCAACCTCTACGGTACTGAGGTTTCAGGTGTGCCCAACATATTATTTCAAATTTTTGAGACTGCATTTTCAGGCTGCATTTTGAGACTGCTGTGATGGAAACACCCTGACCCAAAGGCAACTTAGAGAAGAAAGAGTTTATTTGGTTTCTGATTCCAAGTTAGAGTCCATTATCCCAGGCAAGTCAAAGCAAGAACCGAACGCTTCATACCCGCAGTCAGAACAAAGAGAGAGAGAAAAAAAATGCATGAATCTTTGCATGTTTTTCTGCTAGCTGTCTTCTCGCTGACACGTGACGAGCCTAGAGGATGGTGCCGCCCACCTTCAGAGTGGATCCTCCCAACTCAATTGACCCAGTTAAGACCATCTCACCCACACCCTCAGGCAAGCCAATCCAGACAACTCCTCACTAAGAGTCTATTCCCTAGTGGTTCTAGATTGTGAAGGTAAAGATCACCGGCCCAATTCCACAGTAAACATGAGTACAATCCACCTTCCACTGAGAGCGGTCTTCCACCAGATGCCGAGGCAAACTGATCCTCGCCAGGTCTATGCGGCAGCCATGGTTCCCTTCCAAGTTCATATTCAAAAGTGGGGCAGGATTTGGAAATTAAATTGTATACAAGACTTCTAGTTCAATGAAACTGCTTTAAAAAGAGGAGGGGAGTGAGAGGCCTCTTCTAAACTTGCGCTCCGAGACAAGTCTATGCAAAGACAACACTCAAAAATTCTCACATAAGACCCGGAACGGAAGATTCACCTGAACCCTGTGGTTCAACCTCTAGAACTCTGAGAAAGTCAGTCACATTGGCAAAGCCGAGCAAATTGACCCTTGCCATTAAGAGCTGACAGTTGCAATGCTTGTCCCCATTGTGTGAATTGGGAAACAAATTAGGAGATCCTCAGCACAGGCCATCTGAACCCGAGTGAGGGTGTCTCTGTGAGTGGCGCCCTCTGATTTTTCAATCAGGAGGTAACAAATATTGAACCAACCAACCACTGAAAATTTCCCCAAACTTCAGCTGCCATTTTTCCTTTAATTTTCCAGGTTTAGCAAATACACAGGAGATCAAAGAAACGTCCTCCTTCCTTGTCTCCATCATTTGGGTTTTGTATTTTAGCAAGAGGTTATTATGTCAGATCTCAGAATGAGGCATGGGGGGCGGGGGAATTACCATCAACTTTCCTGAAATTGCAGTGTCGAAATAAATCCAGGATTTGCTCTGACTACATATGCTTTCTGTAAAACATCTTAAATACAAAATAATCACTGTTGTGCCTGAATCTAATTGGCGGTGTCCCACGATGCCATATTACAGTCAGTTTCTATTAATTGGATTAGGGATTCACTTCGAGTGGCAGCTGGCAGAGGCTTTGCAGTGACTGTGTGTGGGTCTCCGTAATCCCTGCGGCAGAAATCACGTAACAATAGCAGAGGGTGACTGTTATTGGGCTCGGGCATGTGCTGACGTTCTTTTTGGGAAGGCATGCATATGTGTCTGATGCCCATGTGTGTTCACAATGTGAGAGCTCATGTGTTTAAGCATGCATGTGTATGCGGAGGCAAAGGGTGGACATTGGATGCCTCCCTCGAGCCTTCTTCGCCTTCTAGATTGAGACAGGATGCTACCCCTGAACCTAGAATTTGCCAGTTCAGCTAGCCTAGCCAATCGGCTTGCCTGCGGCGGCGGGGGGGGGGGGGATCCCTACCTTCTACATACTGGACTCACCCAAGACCACGTGGCATTGACAGGAGCTCTTGGGATCTGACCTTAGCTTCTTAGGTTGTAAGCAAACACTCTACCTGCCGAACCATCTCCTGACCCCTTCCTTAGTATTCTCCCTTGGAAATTTCAAAAGTAAGAGCAAAACCCTCTCTCTCCCGCTTTCCAGGTTCTCTCCAGCCATCTTTTTATACCTGATCAACATCATGCCGTCCCTGTGGTTCCTTGAAATGCACCATGGAAACCAGGTACTCGTTTCTAAAGAAGCAAGAGATGGTGGCGTGAAGCAGCAATCCACTTTCAGAATAAGACATGAGTTGTTTCAGCTATGGGCTTTCCCGTGGGGTTGGAATTATCTAGAAATGAAGAAATAAGGGGCCAGAGGCAAAAGAAAGTGACCCTATAATCTGTCAAAAATAAATGAAGCAACCACAATTACTTTTGTATTATCATTACTCAATTAATTCCCTTGTTGGCGATTATCTTAGTTTGTTTACTGATGCTGTGAACAAAACCATGATGAAGAGCAACTTGGGGAAGGACGGGTTTATATGGCTTCCATGTCTGGTCACAGCTCACTGAGGGAAGCCAAGATAGAAATTCAAGCAAGGCAAGAGTCTAGAGACAGGAACTGGAGCAGGGGCCATGGAGGAATGCTGCTTACTGACTTGCTCACTCATGGCTTGCTCAGCTTGCTTTCTTATACAGCACAGGACCACCTACCCAGGGATGGCATTGTCCGTAGTGAAACCCCCTTCTAGATCAGTCATCAATTAAGAAAACGCCTCACAAGCTTGCTTAACAGGCCATTTTCTCAATTGAGTCTTCTCCTCAAATGACCCTAGTTTGTGTCAAGTTGCCATAAAAATCTTCTCCTTACAACTACCCTCCTGTCCCCACAACATGCTAACTACAACTCATAGTGGAATGTGAAAATGGTTATTTGCCCATTTATGTTGGTATGTATACGTGTGAGTGTGGTGTATGATGCGCATGTGTCTGGTATACGTGCACATAAATATTTGTGACTGTCTTCTTCCTGCAGAAGCCACTGGAAGACAGGATGCTCTCTCTCACTCTCTGCTGAATTTCCTCAAGGCCAGGTCTGTCACTGAACTCTGCCAGTAATGCCCAGTGATTCTCTTGTTTCTTTTTCTGCCAGCTCTTGGGTCATAGGGTCATGCAGTAAAACATAACTTTCATATGGCTGTTGGGGATTTGAACCCAGGTCCTTGTTCTTGCACAGCAAGCACTCTTACTTTCTGAGCCATCTCTCTATCTCTGTGAATGGGGTTTAACTCTTGCATCTTCAATGGGTCCCAAGAGTTTATGCTACGGTTCTCACTATGCTAAGGCCTCATTCTAGCATAATTTGATGGGACATTTTTACGAGACATAAAAGCAAAAATGAAATTACATTAAAAAAAACTTTACCTTCTGTGCCTGCATTAATGCATTCAAACTTCTAGAGAGCATTGAAAACATATCCCAGGAGCTTGTGGGGACATCATAGTAAAGCAGAAATTTGTGAGCTGGAGAGAAAGCTCAGCAGTTAAGAGTACTTGCTGCTATTGGGGAGGACTGGAGTTCAGATCCCAGAACCCACACCCAGCTGTAACAGTTCTAAGATCTCTAGTTCACGCATGTGGGCACACACAGACACACAGACACACAGACACACACACACACACACACACACACACACACAGAGAGAGAGAGAGAGAGAGAGAGAGAGAGAGAGAGACTTAAATATAAAAATAAAATAGAATATTCTTCTAGAACCCTGATATTAAACATAAAGGAGTGATATTATGGAGCCCAACACAGAAAAAAGTATTATATGTATCCAAGTAGATATGACCATGGATTCCAATCCAATCTCCGTTTCTACAGGGGTTCTTGCCACTCAGGTTTATTTGTTTGGTTGTTTTCTTGAGTCACAGTTTAGCCTGGTATTTGCCATGTAGCCTCAGGCTGGCCCTAAACTTGAAGCAGACATTCCCCAGCATAGCTGGCTTATACAGCGTTTTAAATATTGACCTTCTTCCTCCATGGGCTTGTCTGGCTCCTGGGCTCAAGACTGAGCCTGTCATTTGTTTTGTTAATTCCCCTGTGCAAGCTTAAGAGGCCGCATTGATAACATGCTTTAGGCAAGAACTGCTCAAAATTGACCCTGTATAGACGTCTTTGCTACCGCTGTTATTTTCTATCAAGGTCGAGTCTCTAATTTATGATTAACTTTATCTGAAAATGCCTTCTGCCAACTCGAGGCACACAGAGAGTAATTTACCTTTGTGGATCCCTTTTGAAAGAACTCCCAAGCAAATATCAATCTTGTAGCCATGAGTAAAACATTTCACCTCCTCAGCGCTCTCATCAATTCTACGACATGGCTATCATCCACAATAACAATTCATTTCTCCCAAATGCTTTAATAATATAAATGTATTACACAGTTAATTGATATACAAGTCCAATCCCATTACAACCAATAGCATGCAACCAAAAGCTCTCTTTTTAATGAGAAAAAAAAAAAAGTGAGAGAGTTTTTAGCCTCGGGCAAAACTTCTGTGATTTTCATACTACAAAAGAAATCAAGTCTTTATTGCTGGGATTTGACACTGAAAATTAAAATGAATGACTGGAGATTGAAGCAGGCAGGGCAAGTGTAGATAGAAGTAGAAAAAAGAGAGAGATAAAAATATTGGGATTCTGTTTAAAGAAATAAGTGGCGTGTCAGGATCAAGGGAGGTGTAGAAATCCACTCTCTCCTCTCACTGCGATAAGCACTTTTGCTGCATTTTACCTGACATTTCAGAGAGTTTTCAGTTAGCTTTTTTCACTTGTCGATTTAAAGACCCCATGCATTAGGCATGGTGCAGACATTTCTATTTTATAGACATGAACCCTGGGGCTTAGAAGGCTTAATTAAATTCAGAACCAACACCTGGTCCAGGAGAACACACTCTAGTGTTTCAGGGGAGCTTGCGTAAGAATCATCTACTTTTTTTCCATGATGGAAAAAGCCATTTGCTTTCCACTCATGGAGTCGAGAGATGGATTCATGGTTAAGAACACTTTCTGCTCTTGCAGAGATCCTGAGTTCAAGTCTTGACACCCAAGGGACCCATAACCTCTTTTCACTGCAGCTCCAGGAAACCTGACACCCTTTCTGGTCTCTTCAGTCATCTGCAGGAATGTGGACATAAAACCACAGAGACATGCACACAGTTAAAAACAAAAACACAAATTGTAATTTCCAACATTCTCCATTTATTTGCATCCCCATTGCTCTAGATAGGCAGTTTCATACCTTCATCCCGGAAGCGATATGATCTACACACATGTAAACAAAACTGTCCTAAGGACTGCAATTCTTTTTTTTTTTAATTTTTTATTATTAATTTATTCTTGTTACATCTCAATGGTTATCCCATCCCTTGTGTCCTCCCATTCTTCCCTCCCTCCCATTTTCCCATTATTCCCCTCCCCTATGACTGTTCCTGAGGGGGATTTCCTCCCCCTGTATATGCTCATAGGGTATCAAGTCTCTTCTTGGTAACCTGCTGTCCTTCCTCTGAGTGCCACCAGGTCTCCCCCTCCAGGGGACATGGTCAAATGTGAGGCACCAGAGTACATGAGAAAGTCATATCCCACTCTCTACTCAAGTGTGGAGACTGTTCTGACCATTGGCTAGATCTGGGTAGGGGTTTAAAGTTTACTGCCTATATTGTCCTTGGCTGGTGCCTTAGTTTGAGCGGGACCCCTGGGCCCAAATCTGCCCATCATAATGTTCTACTTGTAGGTTTCTGGGACCCTCTGGATCCTTCTTCTTTGCTATTCTCCCATGCTTCTCTCATCTAGAGTCCCAATAGGATGTCCTCCCCTCTGTCCTCAGTAGAAGAATGGATAAAGAAACTGTGGTACATATACACTATGGAATACTACTCAGCTATTAAAAACAAGGAATTCACGAAATTTGTGGATAAATGGATTGAGCTAGAAATTATCATGATTGAGTTAACCCAGAAGCAGAAAGACTCATATGGTATATACTCACTTATATCTGCATACTAGCCCAAGGGGCATGTCCCACAAAAGCCTTCACTTACCAGGACTGCAATTCTAACCACGTGTGAGCTCTTCTTGTGACAGAGCATGCTCAAAGTGACAGGAAAGCTCTTTGTCATGCCCTTGTTATCTTTGAGCCAAAGGGATACATTAGGTTTTAATGACACGGCCATAAATAAGTAACATGCTGGTATCAAAATGACCTTCATACAACCCTTTGCATGATGATAGCTACAAGGTCAGACACAAAAGCAGACCAAGGCAAATTAGGGTTAAGGGTTTAAATCCCATGTTGGTGGTAGCCTCACGGTCCTTAAAAGGAAAGTTCTGTTCATCTAAACCGAGTAACAGGAAAGGAGCTCAATTGCCACCACGACGCACATGAAAAGTCATTTGCTTCCAAATTAGAAAGCACTGCACTCAAGGGCAACATTTTCCCTAAATAGCAAGATGTTTATGGAGTTTGGGAGATAAAGGTATCAAGACGTATCATCTCCCTCTCACCAATTTTAATATACATTATATTTCCATGCCTATAAAAAAGGTGGTTAAATTTTGTTTCTAATGACAGTTATGTACTTAAGCTCACAGAGGCACTCTGTAAATGATGAGTTAGGGTGTAGATCAAAGATTAAATGTTTTGTCTCCATTATATCTTCTTTAAACCTTAGTGGCACAAATGTATACACATGTATGCATGCACACACAACATAAACACACATGCACTTTCATACAGATTCATATACATGCACATATGCTCACATAAACAGACACATACATACAGAGATTCACATACACCTACACACGTGAACATAACACACACACATACAATAATGCATATGCGTGCACACACACTTTCTTGCACTTGCATGTACATACGCACATACATGCACACACAAATGCACACACATTCATAGTGTGAATACTCCTAATCATTCATGTTATTTCACTTACAACACTAATCACTTGGGTTCGGAGCAGAAAATAGTGGCTTCTTGGAAGGCTTTTTTGTTTACTTGTCAAATGGCTTGTGGAATACATGGCATGGTATCAAGAATAGTTAAGAATAAAATATTTCTTATGGCTTGAGCACTTTTTTCCTCAATAGCTTTCTCTCTTTAAAAAAAAGTGTAATCATGGAGAGTGGTGATGATTTTGGTATTAGTGGTGGTCGTCATGGCCATAATTTGTGGTAGTAGCTCTCTTTCTCTGACTGTCTGTCTCTGTCTCTGTGTGTGTGTGTGTGAGAGAGGGGGGGGGGGAAGAGAGAGAGAGAGAGAAGAGAGAGAGAGAGAGAGAGAGAGAGAGAGAGAGAGAGAGAGAGAGAGAGAGATTGCTATAAAACCATGTCAGCACTGCAAATGCTTAGGAAGAGTCAACCAGTCTCGAAGACAAGTTTAAAGTGTGTGCCCACAGTGGCTACATTGCCAAGTGTTATCTCTGCTTTCTTATAACATTTTCCACCTCTTATTAATCTCAGTTTCCCAGTATCTGGCTAGAGAAAATTATACACAAAGAAAGGAAAGAAAGAAATTGTCTTTTATGCCAAGTATCCAATTTCTCAAGACCCTAAGTTGGCTTTGGTATCAACACTGGTGTCAGCGACATGGGACATGCTGACTTTGTGTGTGTGTGTGTGTGTGTGTGTGTGTGTGTGTGTGTGTGTGTGCCCCAATGCCTGGCCCGATGGGTGAAAAGTAATTGAATTATTTATTCAACTGGAATGATAATTTTAGATAGAGAGATTTCTTGGTAATGAGCAAACTCATAAAATAAATGCTTTGAATGGGTCCTATGTATTCTCAGAGTTTGTATCACAATTATTCTAACAAAGGTTCAACAAAGGGACCCCCACTACTCAGCCATAGATTGCATGGCTTTTTGTGACAGCTCAGCATCTCTATCCTCCTGTGCTGTTGGAAGGGAGACAGGCAGTGAACGCTCTCTGTGCGTGTCTTCCACTTCACACCCTGGTCCCAGGTAATGTCTACGCAGTCTCTGTAAATGTCACAGCTGCTTTGCTGTTACTTTGCTGTGATGGTTTTTGCACACCGATGTCAATTCTTAGTATTGCAGCACCCAGCCTGAGAAAACAGCACAGAACATCAGCAGAAGAGGAGATATCAACCAAACCCTGACGTCCCACAAGCACGCCAACGGGGTGGGGCATATCCTTGAGCTGGTAAGAGCTTTCCCCACCATGTACAAAAAGTTTCATAAAGTTGCCAAAAAACAAATTTTTTTGGCACAAGTGTTACAGAAGATGTACCACATTTGTTAAACCCGTATCACCTACATAATGATGCAGTTTTCCTTAGCAAGCAAATGCATTAGGAACACTCTCACAGCATGTGTATAGAAACATACACTAAAACGTATCAATATTACGGCATATTACTTGTATTCAAATTTATGTGCTCTAATTATATGCCTGTATTTTAAAATACGGTTGTGTATAATATCTTCCTTTAACCAGAGTCAATTTGAATTCACAGCGCAACCGAGAGGAAGGTAGTGATATTACCCATAAACATCTTTCTCTCATCCATACACAGCCTGCCCTTCTATTATATCTTGCACCTCGTTGACATATTAGTCCAGCATCTGTGTGTGCTTGAGGCAGGGTACCACACAGTCCAGGTTGGCTACGAGCTCACTATGTAGCTGAGAACGACCTTGAACTTCTAAGCATCCTGCCTCCACCTCCCACGTCCTAGGATCATCGGCATCTGCCAGGTACATGAGGTGCTGTGGATTGGACTCAGGACCTTGTGCATACTTGGCACTCTGCCAATGAGATATGTCCTGAGTCCCGATGTTTTTTGTCCCAAAGCATGATGCACCTACGTGGATGTGTCGTTGTCACTAAATGTTATGGTTTACATTAGAGTTCACTTTGGACATTGTATGTTCTATGCATTTAGACACACATATTATGGTTTCTATCCAAAATGTGTGCTCACTTATCAATGACCCTCCCTTCTTCGCCTTCCCCAACTACTTTTTAGAAAGCAGACCCTCCTTCCCCTCCCCTCTCCCTCCCTCCATCTCTCTCTCTCCTTTCTTCCCTATTCCCTTCCTCCCCTCTCTTCTTCTACCACTCCTTCTCTCTGTGATGAGGGAGATCAAGGCCACAGTTTTGCACGTGGTAATCACATCCTGCCAGTGGGCAACACCCCCTAAATAGACACATTCACACATCTTGTCCCATTTGCCTTCTGATTCAATTTTGGATCTTTATATGTTTTGGATAACAGTCCATTAGCAGATGTGTCTCCATTGAAAATATTTCTCCCTGTGCCCGTGGTTTGTCTTTTTGTTTTCTTGCCCTTTATAGAGCAGAACATTTTTTAGCAATTCTTTCCCAGATCCTTACTTAGATTCTGTATCTAAAATCAGCATCGTAACACACATCACTCTGGCTTCCCTAATGCAAGCTTCTGGGCACTTCATAGCTTTGCATTTTATGTCTAGTTCTTTGAATTTTGTGAAGACCGTAAGCTTCATAGCTCCATGTGGCTCAGTTCTTCTTTTCTTTCTCTATTTCTTTCTTTCTTTCTTTCTTTCTTTCTTTCTTTCTTTCTTTTCTTTCTTTCTTTCTTTCTTTCTTTCTTTCTTTCTTTCTTTCTTTCTTTCTTTCTAGGCATATGGATACCTAGTTATTCTAGTACCATTTTTAAAAAACAATTATTTTATCCCCTCTGAATTACATTTGCTAATATTTTGAAATTACTTGTGGGTTTTCGGGGTCTGTTTTTGGGTTCTCTTTTCTGTCCCATAGGCCTATTTGTTTATACTTTTTACCTAAAGTGAACTATCTATGTAATTAAAAGTTAGGTGGCATCAGGGCTCCAGTTTTGTTTTGCTTTAATATTGTGCCAGCCAGTTTGGATATTTTACCTATCCGTGCAAACATTAGACTCTGTTCTTCAGCGGTCACCAAATAGCTTGATGGCATTAGGGTTGAGCTGGCATCAAACCCATGTCAAGTTATCGATAGCTGACATGTTGGCAATGTTGAGCCTCTTTCTCCATCAACACGTGGCCTCTCTTCAGTTAGTCTTTGATTTTAGCCTTCCAGGACTGTGGGCAAAGTCCAGCATGAGAGCATGTGCCTCAAAGATGCAAGGTCCTGAGTCTGATTCCTGTACTGTCCAGAAAACAGACAGAGTGATTTAGCTCCTCAGCATTTAGTAGTTTTATCATATATGTATATGATACATATATACATATCTGACACACATATGCACGAACATAATATATTTTAACACAGATGCACATATAACATGTATGCTTTAACATTTCGTTAGATTCATAAGCTACTATTTTATTTTCCACAGTGGCAATGTAAGTGATACTGAATATTAGCTTCAATATTTATGTCTTTGCCAGTATGTAGAAGGAAGATTGACTCTTGGACATCAAACTTTATATCTGCAATTTGATTTTTAGTTCTGAGAAAGGTTTTTCTTCTTTCTCCCACCCATTCTTTAGGACTTTCTACATATACAAGAATGTGATGTCTGAACAAGACAGTTGTATTTCTTCCTTTCCTATGAGTACAACCTTTATTTTTTTCTTATTTTGCTGAACTAGCTAGAAATATATATATGAATATATAAATATTATATATAATGAGTTTGTGCACATAAATGCATACATATTCTTTATATATAATATTCATATAACAAAAAAGGATATTTGCCAAACTAGAGTGATAAGGTGGCATTTTTCCTTTATGCATCTTGTATAGAGCAACTTGATAAAGATCTCTTTGAAAATAGTTTACAGAAGGGACTCAACACAAGCAAAGGTCTCTACAACTAAAAAACAAACAGTGTTTTCTAAAATAAGTGCCAGAGCAGAACAGAGTGGTCCAGGCATTATTGTCCATGCATATTATTTCAGTTAGAGCTTATCTATATGACTGTGGATAAGTCATTCTTTTTTTTTTTTTTTTTTTTTTTTTTTTTTTTGCTATTTTTGTGTTTTTAATTAATTAATTAGTTAATTGATTTTATTTCTTCACTTTACACCCCAATTGTAACTCTTCTTTCCTCTCCTTCAAGTTTCACCTCCCCTCTTCCCCTATCCCTGCTCCCCTACTCCTCAGAAAAATGGGAAGCCCACTACCAACCCCACCCCAGCACATCAAGTTACATCAGAACTAGACATCCTCCTCCCCTGTAGCCTCAAGAGGCAGCCCCACCAGTGGGAAGTGATCAAAAAGCAGGCAACAGAGTCCATGTCAGAGACAACCCCTGCTCTCCTTATTAGGAGACCCATATGAAGCCTGAGCTGCCCATCAGCTACATCTGTGTAGGGTGCCTAGGCCCATTCTCTGCATGATCTTTGGTTAATGCTTCAGTCTCCACAAGCCCCTCTGGGCCTTGGTTGGTTAGCTCTGTTTGTCTTCTTGTGGAACTCCTGTCACCTCCAGGTCCTTCAGTCTTTCCCCCCAACTTTTCCACAAGACTCCCTACACAATACCCAATGTTTGGCTGCGAGTCTCGCTAGACAGGACTCCTAATTGGAGGGAGAGGAACACCAATCCACCCGCCAAAACTTTCTCCTAAAATGTACCCTGCCTACAAGATACGCAGATAAAGACAGAGCAGAGCTGAGGAAACAAACATCCAACCAATGCCCAGCCCAACCTGAGAGCCACCCTATGGGAGAGAGCCAACCCCTGACACTATGACCCTGGTATGCTTGTAGAAGGGAGCCTAGGACCACTGCCCTCTGAGAGGCTTCCCCCTCTGAACAGATGTTGAGCATCCCTAGGTTTTTCATCTTAACTAAAACAGTAACATTTATCCAGATAGCGTGTTTCCCCTGTGAGTTAAATGGGTTGTATGAGAAGCCTCACAGGAGAAACAGCAAGAACAAATGAGTGGAAAACTTTCTTGATCTTCCTGAATGGATTGAATCAGCCCTCTTATCCCTTGGTCATTTTTCTTCCTTGTCCTTGCATATTTCGTGTGGATAACTGATCAAAAGACACAAGTCAGTTCTGCACAAAGGCAACTACGCTGCTTGTATAGGTCACCTGGAATCATTGTCCTGTCTACTTGTGACACAGATCTTGTAGTCCTACATAGTTTAGCCCAAGCAAACATTAACATACTTTGAAATTTACTTAGAAATTAAATTGGAAGGGTATTTCCTCCATGATATGCTATGGGATCTAACTTTTTCTCAAACCTAAGAGTAAAGGCAGACTAAAATTTTCTTGCAGAATTATAGATGATTGAATAATATGCTATGTATTCAGAGTAAATATAGGAAATATTATAATTAGAATTATTCTCTTCCACTGAGTAAACAGATAAATTTTTATTACAATTTTAAGGCAGTGATGGACAAGAGGAAAATTGTAGTATGCTAAAAATTTCAAAGCCAATAAACTCTGATTTTAAATCAGTATAAGAGAAATACTGGATTTTTAAATAATTTTCATATGGAACTTATCAAACTTTGCTATGTATTATACTTTACTATGGAGTGTAATAGTCATATTTAAAATAATAATCATATTTAAAATAATCATATTTAAAAGGTTATTAATTTGGTTCTTTATATATCACAAAGGCTCATGTCACTAGCAGTATAAGGTTTAAATTAGGCACTTGCCAAGTAAGTCCTACCTTAGAACCCCAGTATCTTTCTTTTTTACAGTGTTCAGCTAAAAGGGCTGTGATTTTCCTTAATAAATGAGAGTGACTCTTGGAAAATGTTGACAAAAGCACACTGTTGACTGCAGGTCATGTTGATGTAGATAATCCTCTACACACTGGTGGTTTCTAACCCTGATGTCCATGGGATGTCTGTTCAACAGGCCAGGGGATTTGTAGATAACTTAGCCATGGTGTGTGAACCAGTCTGGACCTTAGGACTCCATCAAACGTTGCTGTTAATATTAATCATTGGGCGATGGTTTCTGCCGATTGGAGGCACCGTTACTAGAGATCAGCTCTCAGAACTGCTTCTGATGTTTGTGGGGACAGCAGCTGACATACTGGAATTCACTACGGAGACTCTGAAAGAAAATAATGTCAGGTAAGGTCAGAACCAACATCAGCACCACCTGTTTGTCTCATTGCTCCCTTATTCGGACTCTGCATGAGTCAGGTTTTATTGTTTGTTTGTTCGTTTGTTTTCTAAGATAGCCTCATGTCAGGGCTCGAGAGATGACTTACTTAGTGAATTGTTTTCCCATTAGGACCTGAGTTCAGATACCCAATTCCCATGGAAAAACCAGGCATGGTGGTGTGTGTCTGTGATCCCAGCACTGGTGATCCTAGCACTAGTGATGTGAAGACAGGAGACTCTGGGGCTCACTGGCCAGCTGCTCAAGCTGGGTCAGTAAGCTCCACGTTCAGTGAGAGACTCAGAAAGTATGGTGGAGGGTCACAGATGAAGACACGCCATGTCAAGGCCACCATATGCACCGTCACACATGTACAGGCACATTAACACACATACGCTCACCCGTGAACATGTATTCACATACACGGCACATGTACTGTGCATGCACATATATATTTAAGGACATGCTAGGGACAAACCTTTATAGTAAAAAGGAAAATACAGGAAGGAAGCACTGCTCAAGAAAGGGACAGCATATACCCACCCTGGATAGAACACAAGACACCTATACAGCTGCACCCTCAGTGCAGGAGGGTCATGGCGGAAGCACAGTGGCCACAGGTATCTGGATCTCTCGGGTGTCTCTTTCCTCTCTTACCCAGGTGTCAGGAGTATATCCAATGGCAATATTTTCTTCTAGATCACTGCATAGTTACAAGAGCCACAGAGAAAGTGTCCCTTTCTCCGGCTGAAGAATTTACATTTCCCGGTAAGAAAGGCGAATGGAGCAGATGAAATTTTATTGTGTGAAATTTTATTTTTAGTCAGTTTTGTTCAAAGTGCCCAAAGGCTTTCTGGTAGAGATGCCTATAAATTAAAACTTATTGAGTTGGTACTTTTCTTTTCTTTCTTTTTTTTTTTTTTTTTTTGCCACAAGCAAATAAACTCCGAATCCATGATCACATCTGTTTATGGAACTGCTTTCTTCCCATTAGGGATTTGAGTCTCCGTGCCTGGATGTACTTTAAGCTTGGGTTGTTTTGTATGATGCTATAAAAATAAATTGGAAAGAGGCTGGCTTTTAATGCTACAGTTTACTTTATCTCACACTCCTCAAACAACAAAACATAAAGCCTAAGCAAAGTACACCAGCTTATTAAGTAAACTTAATTTCTCAATTACAGTGTGAATCATTATTTATAAGCAAGAGGTATTTTATAAGAACACTCACCGTTTTGTGAATACTAATTTTTCTTTTGGTGTACAAAGTTGACATTTTTTTAAGGAGTCAGATATGAATTGGATGGCTGTACTCTTGGTGTTTATTTTAGTCTTGTGATTTCAATGCCTTATGTTTGACCAGCGATTTATATTGCATAATGCTTCCAAATACGTTTAAGATAATTATAATACAACGCCATTACTAAAGGAACACGAATGGATTGTGATGGAGGACATAAAATAATGAATGTGGATAGTTACAGAGGCATGGCACTATGATGATAAAGTACTCCTGTCTGCAAATGGATGCACGCATGCTGAATAGCTACAGAGGACATAGGCAACACAAGGTAGTAAAAGGGCTTGGGGAGGGCGATGTTTTATGGAGCTCGTCATAAAACAAGGCAGATGCCAAACCCAGTTATCTTAATGGACTCTCCGAGTCCCATCCACAAGTATCATCACAGAGTAATGTATCCCATGTTTATCAATAAATATTGATTATTAAATAAGTCTATTTAATCACTTGACCCATAAAAAAGCACCCTTGGAAGTCACTAGGCACTGTTTAATTGACTAAGAGCTGGTTTGTTATGTAACATTTGCCAGGTACTGTGCTAGGCAGAGCCTAGGGAGCCAAAGCATAAACCAGTTACGAACCAAAGAGCACACAGTTCAGCCAATGCAGCATTGTTTCGGTCCAGCAAGAATTTAGGGAGGACTTGATATCTCAAAGCTACATCTATACCTCCGATTTTTCTGCCACTGAGTATAGATTTTGGAAATTCTGAACTTGCCTTTCATACAAGTTAATGCTTACTGGGGCTGAATAAATTAGACTTGGCCCTTGTATCTCTAAGCTTCTCATCCATGGATAGAAAGTATTCTATAAATGACTCCCAAGTTTATTATAGATTGTGTGTGGATTATATGTTAATGGTATACAATGTTTTATAAGGATTTGAGTGTCCTAACAAGCACAGTCCCAAAGGATTTTTGTTACAGATTCTATTTTTAAATACATTTCAATATTATTTTCAATTATATTTTCTCAAATTGAAGTTATTTTCTTTCAAATCAGATTGTGCCAGTGGCCTTTTGCAACCTCCCATCTGCCCCTCTTGCACCTCCATAACTCAAATGCACCTCACCGTGAGGCCAAGTCCCGGAATGTATCTAGAGATTTTCCTTTCTTCAAAAAGATTCCTTCCAAGTTCTAAATTCCCACCCTGGTCTTACTTATATTGTAAGAAATGATACCACAAGCGTGCGTGCGTGCGTGCGTGTGTGTGTGTGTGTGTGTTCTCGCCTCTGGTCTTACTTATATTTTAAGAAATGATACCACAAACATTTGTGTGTGTGTGTGTGTGTCCATTTGATTTAATTTTGTGTGAACTTTCAAACTCAGCACTTTTGTCATCGACCCAGAATTTATTTGTTGTACCAGACTGGCATAGTTGTCTTAAAAACTATGTGTTGAAAATACTCTTTCGGAGTCCAGCTGGCGTATCCATTCAAAATCAGTCGAGTCCAGGTGTAAGAGCTCCAGTGAGGCATGTGTTTGTCTTTCCAGCATCATCACACCTGTGGTGATCCTTGAGGCGGGGTGCTGTAGACACTGCAGTACTGCTTTCTAAAATCATTGCTTCGGGTAACCCAGGGCCATTGCCTATCCTTGTGGCTGTGATTATCTTGCCAAACTTTAAAACAAAACAAAACAAACGAAACCAAGCAAGGAAACGAAAGGAAAACCCTGTGGTCTCAGAGGAAGCGAAGTGACCTGAAGGACTAGTTGGGAAGATTCAGAATTTTGAAGCCCTCGCATACTTGAATACGAAAAGGCTGGGATTGTTTCTGACACTTGTGCCTGCTTTGGGGACCTTTGTCCTCCTACGAGGTTGCCTCGCCCAGCCTTACTATGAGGGGAGATGCAAAAAATTTTATTGCAAGTTCATATGTCCCTGGGAGACTTGCCCTTTCCTGAAAGGAAACTGAGGAGGAGTGGATGGGGTAGAGAGGTCAGGGTAGGGTAGGGAATGTGGGAGGCGAGGGAGGGAGGGGAAACTGCAGTTGGGATGTAATATATGAGAGAATAAATTAATAAAAATATTTCTAAAAAGGAAAAAATGTCTGGGCTTAAGTACACTCCAATTCACCTTTGTTTTTCTTTTTTTAAGTCTTTTCTCTGCTTTTCTAAATGATTCTCTTGAGTCTTTTATTCATTTTTATTATTTCTTATAATCCTTCTAATGGGTTTTTCTTTTATTTTCATTTTATCACTTTTAGTTGCTTTAACCAAGACATAATCTACCTACATAATGAGTGTGTAATTGTCAATGATGCACGAAACTTGCTTATTTTGTTTTATGTCCAGGTTTTACTGTATGTCAGGTCATGTTGTTTATAATGAAAGACACTTCTGCTTATTGCCAAGGTTTGCTCCATGAATTTCTTTTTCTTGTCTTATTCTACTAACCAGTAGCTTTTCTCTCTGTTGGACAGAAGCAGTAGAACCGAGCAACTGGATCTGGAGAGAAACATTTCATCACTCTCCACTAAGGATGGGGTTCACATAGGCCTTCAGAGACTATCATTATAAACTTGAGGAAAGGTGTTTTTCTTTCTACGTTACTGAGAGTTTTTTTCTCTACATGTATTGAACTATCAGGAAGTCTCCCTTTATTGATATGGCTTATTTTCGTTGTCCTTTAGGGCTAAAAATTAACATTGTCAGGTGTTAAACCACCTTTGATGCCAGGATAAATTGAATTTAGTAATGCTGCATAATTCTTTATGATACGATTTTTGGTCTGATTCGTGGGCACTTCTCATTTTCTCTCTGTTACACACAGGAGTGTTGTTCCACAGCACCGTTGCTAGCTGTGCTTTGTATTGGCCTTTGCATCAGGGTAACACTGGCTTTTAGAAACACCCCAGGCAGCAACCTCTCTATTTTTAAGCCTTTACTTTGTTGGAAGCTGTTTCCTTTTCTTCTTCCTCTCTCTTCCTCATCTTCCTCCTTCCCTTCTTCATTTTATCTAATTACTAATTCAACATTATTTCTTCCTCTAGGATTAATCAGATACTCTGCATTTTTAAGTTTCGGGTTGTGTTGTTCTTTCTAAGGTTTTTTTTTTTCCTCTTCCATATAAATAGTCTATCTTTTGTCTTGAAGCTATCATACTGCTAACATATCTGTGTTAATCTCTGTAGAGTCAGGCGTGTGCCTTCTTTTTCATTCCTGGGTTTGAATGTTGGCTCACTCTCTTTGCTTTTCCCCAAAGAGGATGGACTTGCTTGTTCTGTGAGTATTATTGTATTATTATTAGTAGTATTAGTATTGGTATTAACAGTGTTGGGTTTTGTTGACTTGATTGCTATTCTGTTTTACATGTTATTTGTTTCTGCCATCATGTTTGAGCTTATTCTTCCTTATGATTGCCTTGGATTGTTTACAGTTTTTCATTTCTCACTGAGACCATAGGTGACCAGCCTTTCTCCTCTTGCATAAGCCAGGTTTCCGTCTCAGCACTGCTGTCTTAACAGCCTACGGATGCTGATGTGTTATCCTTTTCTTTAATATGATTCAACTCTCCGGTTCTCCTGTCATCTCTCCTTGGATCGTGATTATTTGAAAGTGAGGTGTGTCAGTTTCCAAGTAGATGAAGGTTCCTTAAATGTCTTTCCTTTGTTTTTACTTTAATTCTATTGTAGTCCGTTATTATAACTTAAATGGGTTCAAGACTTTTAAATGTGCTGATCCTTGCTTGGTGAAGTGTGTGGCTTCCTCTAGAGTGCTCCGCTTGCTTGTGAAGGATGTGTTCCTGTTTATGCTCTACAGCAGGTTAATACTGATGCAGTTACAGTAGAATGCAGCAGCATTCTCTATTTCATCGTCATGCCTGGCTCCATCTGCTTCATGGACCGTAACTTCACCTCCATCTCCTCCTGCATGCTGTCACGGCAATACATATAGTGCGCCTTTGTATATTATAGCACACAATATGGTTTTGTCCTTTACGATATTTCCACTTAACAAAACGGTGAGATCCCTTTCCATCCTGCTTGGCAACATCATTTGGGTTTTCTTCCCCTCAAGACAAACTTGCAAGCGAGAGACTTTCCAAGCCTTTCTTTAAATGGAAAAGTGTTTATTTTGTCTTTGTGTTGAAGAATAACTTTGTTTTAGAGAGAATGCTTGGTTGACAAGCTTTCCTTTTAACACACATATATGTCAAGTGTCTGTATTACACATGTGTAACTCAACCATGCGATTGTTTTCTCACCACCACCGTTGTCTCCTACCAGATGTTCCACCTTGCTTATTCACAGTCATCCTGAGCATGAAGAACGTTTGCTCTTGCAGCTCTTAAGGATTCCTTTTCTTTATGTACTGGCTGTGCTGCTGCGTCTAGGCACATACCTCAGGCACTGTCTCTAAACGCTTGCTCTGCTCGCCGTCCTCCTCACCTTGCTGAGATTGCTGTTGACCGTGCTTGTCTGAGTATTTCAGAGATCTTGGGTTCTATCTCTCTGAGCTTCAGGGTCAGATATTTTCTATGGTTCTATTTTCCAGGTTACTAATTCTTTCTCTTGCTATCTCAGATCTAGACGTAACGTCAAACTGTGGAGTCTTTTTAGTTGATTTTTTTTTTTCAAATCAATCCCCCTACTGTTGACTCTGTGTGTGTGTGGGGGGGGGGGTGTCTCTGTACTCATTTCACACAGTTGCTATCTCTTTACTTAGACTGTGAACTTATTGAGGCTTTCACATTCTGTTTTTTATTTAATTTATGCACAGAACTGTCTTTCAGCTTTAAAAATATTAACTGTTTTGATACTCCTATCTTTTGGTCTCCAGTTATAGCCTCCTTTATTTCTGTTTTTGACATATCACATACCTTGTCAGTAACTAGACATTTTCCAAATGGCTCTACCACCATCACAATCTTCTTCACTTGTCATCTTAAAACTGTTTCTATTTTATGCATATGAGTTTGCCTTCACATATGTATGTGCTCCATCTGTGTTTAGTGCCTGCCGAGACAAGAGGGTGGTTCGTGGAGCAGGAGTTGCAGGTAGGTGCTGGAAACTGAACCTGGATCCTCTAAAAGAAAAGCAAGTGTTCTTAACCACTGAGACTTTTCTCCAGCCCTCTGCCTCTGTTTTCTTAATCTGAAAGGATCTATCAGCGTTTCCACGACACTGGCTGATGCATTGACTTATTTGTTTGTTTGTTTGTTTAGTTTTCATTGTTATTTCTAGCTTGAATCTTGAGTAGTTCCAGTAAAAGGATGCAGTTTGTGGTCAGTCTGTGCTTTGAGCAGAAATAGTGATGAAGCCTTTAAACCCTCGCAGCTGGACCCACTGAATACACGCGATGTACTGAGTCATACATCTGGCCTCGAGGAATGTTCATGTGTTCCTCGGGCTCCCATTTAAACAGGGCCCTGTAGGGTCTCGGCTGAACAGGCCTGTAATTTCTCAGTCAACTGACCACATCGGGAGAATTTATCATGTCCCTCCAACGCTTCCTTGTTCTTAGAAATTGTCTAGGAAATTTGAAATCTGTTTATTGCTCGCATGCATAGGCTTACAACCTTGATACTGCAACTTTTCCCTTTTATCTAACAAACCCATTCCCTCCCTCCCTCCCTCTCACTGGATTACTTTTCTAATGATGCAGTAGAATACCCCAAAAGAAAAGAGTTAAGGCAAAAAGGTTTTAATTGGCTTACAGTTCCGGACAGGATGCTCCCAACATGCTGCGGAAGGCATGGCTGCAGGAACAGGAAGCTGGCTGCTGGCCAACAGGAAGCAGAGAGAGAGAGAGAGAGAGAGAGAGAGAGAGAGAAGACAAGTCAGGTCAGGTCAGGTTGTAAACTCTCAAACCCCATCCATCCCCAGCAACACACTTCCTCTAGCTAGGCTCCACCTCCCTCCATAAAGTCCCATAACCCCACCCCCCAGCCGTGCTAGGAACCAGATGTACAGACACAAAGGCCTACAGAGGACTTTCATATTCAGATCACAGGCATCCTTGGTTTCTCTCCCTTAGAGCACCTCTTTCAGGAAATCTAAAGAATAATTCTTTGCTTCTCTGTTCTGATAAATTTATTTTTATTTTTATTTTTTATTAATTTATTCTTGTTACATCTCAATGTTTATCCCATCCCTTGTATCCTCCCATTCTTCCCTCCCTCCCATTTTCCCATTATTCCCCTCCCCTATGACTGTGACTGAGGGGGATTACCTCCCCCTGTATATGCTCATAGGGTATCAAGTCTCTTCTTGGTAACCTGCTGTCCTTCCTCTGAGTGCCACCAGGTCTCCCCCTCCAGGGGACATGGTCAAATGTGAGGTACCAGAGTACGTGAGAAAGTCATATCCCACTCTCCACTCAACTGTGGAGAATGTTCTGACCATTGGCTAGATCTGGGTAGGGGTTTTAATCTTCTCCCAACTCTTGTCTTTCTTACGGACATAAGTTTCCTATCTTCCAGATATACTAAAAAAAAAAAAAAAAAAAAAAAAAAAAAAAAAAAAAAAAAAAAAAAAAAAAAATCTAATTAGGAGGCAATGTCATTGAGAAAGGTAGGGCTCCATCTCGCAGTACTTGTGGGAACATCGGAGCCTCACTTTAAGTCTCAATTAGCAAACAGAAATATTCCATCCACATCAATCAGCTGACGTCCAAGGGTCCTCCAGTGTTTTCTTTCCGAGGGTCTGAAACCTCTCCCACCATTTGTTGTAGCACATTAGAGTCAGGTTTCCCACTGACTGCAATCATTCGGAATAAATTCTTCCCAGGCCCCTTCAGCTCCATCCTCCACAATTCTCTCAGGCAGCTGAGCCACAAGCAATGGACACTGCGCATGCTCACTGCTCTTACCTGAAATGCTTGCTACATTAAGGAAAGTTGACGTTACTGATTTTGTTGCTCTCTCTGGGTAATTTCCACAGCGCGGACCGCGATCTTTGACAGCGTGTCTAATACAAGCCACATTTGTTGAAGGGGAGAGGCATCTGTTGACCTTTCCTTTCACCGTAGCTTCTCTTTCAAAGAGTTCGCGAGTCTAAATTCAGTATATACGGGAGAAATAGTTCATCACCTCTGGGAAACACTAGGTATGATTTCTGAACACAGATTATTCATTATAAAGAAAAAGTCCGTTCCCACAGCATTACTATATTTCAGAATACTTGGCATTGCAGAGAAGGGCCTCCCTGAGCGTCTTCCGTACTCAGTCGCTCTACAGTTTTCTCAGTGAAATGTTCCTTGTAAAACCTTCATGCTTTGTACCCATGCTTCTTCATTTTCTCTTCTTAATTGTCTTAATATGTGTGCGGCGTTTTTAAACGTGCACGAACCCTATTCACTATCTCTTTAAAAAAAAAAAAAAAAAAACCTTTATATTCCAAAAAGAATTAGTTAAGAAAATAATCAAGTGTGATATTTTAAACTAAATTTTTAAATTTTTATGTGTATGAGTGTTTTACCTGCATGCATATTTGTCTACTACGTGTGTGTCTGATATCCACTTGGTCAGAAAACAGTGTCAGCCCCTCCCCCCCACCCCCCACCCCCGGAACTAGAGATACAGGTGGTTGTGAGTCTCAGTGAGGGGTGCCAGGAGTGAAACCTGAGCCATCGCTGAGCCATCACTTCACACACACACACCCGCGCCGCGCCCCCCCCCCCCCCTCGTCGTTTCCTGTTTCTGTTTTTCACCTACTAGGTTGGTTGCGATGATTCACTCAAGGCTAGTCATGTATGTTCCCAATTACCAAAATGGAGACGCATAGACTCGCCTCTGTAATTTGACTTCTGGAGCTCTTTTATTTCTTGATTAAAAAGACCTATGCTGAATGTTGATGGTGCCATTCCGTGAGCTGAGATCTGACACTGAACAGGAGAGAGAGAGAGAGAGAGAGAGAGAGAGAGAGAGAGAGAGAGAGAGAGAGAGAGAGAGAGAGAGAGAGAGAGAGAGAGAAGCTGAGGCCCAGCAATCATCCATCTCTGTGTCCTGATGGGATACAAGATGAAGCCCACGGAAAGGCACGCTTTCTTGGATAATGTTTTTAAAGGTTGACCAGCATTCCAATGATAGTGTATAAATCCACCCCACAGTCCTTCGAGATTCTTGACGGCCACTTAAGCTCAGTAACTTATTTACTTTCCTACATTAATCTTCCAGGGCTCCCTCTTTTATCCAATAATCATTGTTCTTCTTTAGTTTCTTCTTTGTTTCAGATGTACCTTTCCAAAGTTGTCTTTTGATAATTTTTATTAATCAGCACCGATGTTCTTCTATACTCGGTGTGTTGACAGATAATACGTGCATGCGTTAAAACTTTGCAGGCACTGTTCGTGATTCTTAATCTTGACTCTCACCTTCATGAGATTGGAAATCACCTAGGAGATACATCTTTGGGTGTATCTTTGAGGGTCCTTCTATAGAGGCTTAACAGAGGAAGAACCACCCTTTCTAAATGGAGTTGGAACCATTTCCTAGGCTGAGTTCTGAGACTGAATGATGAAGAAAATCTGAAAAATTGAGCTAAGCACTATCATTCATCTCACTCTGCATCCTGACTATGGATACAATGTGGCCAGTCATCTCCGATGCCAGCCTGGGTGATTCTCCACTACAGTGAACCACACCCTGAAACTGTGAGCCTAAATCAACCCTGATTTCCTTCCTTTGCTTGCTTTTGTCACAGCAATAGAAAACGTAGCTACTATAGACAATGAGATGGTTACTCTGGACATGTATCGGTCTAGGGATATTCTGCAGTTTATTTCTAAATAATGAGAAGAAGAAATTGTGACAAAGAATTTTAAACAGAAGGTAGCGTAAAAGTAACATACTCATTAAATAAACAACAGTCCTAGCTATTGCTTACTTTTTTCACGATGTGTACCTGAAATTCTTCTGAGGTCTCTAGGTTAATAAGTTATTTAATTTTTACATGCACACCAAGGCAGACACTGTCGTGGATCCCTTCTAAATATGAGTGTTAGAAATATAGTTTCAGGCTTATATGTAATAAAATAAAAGTAACCGACACATTAGTTGTCCATGCACAGCCTGAGTCAGGTGCTATATCAAGATACGCCTCACAATAAAATAGCACACTGAAATAATTCTATGAAACCCAGTAGCTATTGTGATTGTCACCCTCACAATGCAGAGAAATAAACAAAAGCGTAATCATGATAAATGTCGTGGATAATATGTAGCCTGTCAGCATCAGGCTGCCGTTAAAGGCTTTGTTCTGCTTCTCCGAGATACTGGACTGCTGCTCGCATTCCTGTCCTAGGACCCAGAGACTGTACTGCCACTGTGCTCCGCCGTTTGACAGACAAATGTTTTTGCTTGAGTTATTGAAGTTTGAGTTTGCAAGACACTTCTTAAAATGGCCGTTTCGTAAAAACTCTCTTTGCATTTATCTGAAAGAGCTTCTCTAAAACGTTAACCATTTTCTTGCAAGCTTCTAACAAGATTAATCTTAACCGAGGCTGTCTGCCCCGGAAGTGATGTATTCTGCCTTTAGGCGATGTTATTAGAAATGATGGATGCATCTAAAATCCTCTGAGTGTTAGCTGTTGATCTGAACTCACAAGACAGAAGTTTATTTTATTTCCCTCGCTGGGTTGCTGTAAGTACAAAAGGGAATAAACATTCAGGGCCTTGAATCATTCTCTACCTAACATGGCTCTAAGTTTCCCGGCAGTCATAGGCTCTCTCTGTTTGTGCGCATTAACTTACACATCTCTCTCTCTTCAAACATGAAGCATGATGCATGTTTCAGACGCATGCTGAGCATTCTAAAATACAGTTGAACTAAACCTCTCCATCTAAGTCCTGGAAATGGTACAGGATGTGGGTGTGGTGAGTGTCCTGGATTGACGGGCATTAGAGTCACCTAGGAGACACAACTGCCGATATCTGTGAGGGAACTTCCAAACGGATTTGACTGAGAAAGGAAGACTTACTCTGATGTAGGTGTCACCTTACAGTCTTGAGTGAGTTGGCTAGTTTTGACACAGGATTCCAGGGGACCAGGATGAATGAAAATACAAAAGAGACTGTGCAGAGCACCTGCATTCATCCGTAAGTGCAGGATGCCTGCCCAGCCGTTCTGAGTAACACTCAAACCGCGAGCCAAGACAAACCCTTGTTGCCTGTACTTGCTTTGGTTAGCTGTTTTGTTACAACCAGGAGAAAACTATCAAAAGTGGCTAAAATGATAGATGTGGGCTGGAGAGATGGCTCAGCAGTTAAGAGTGCATACTGCTCTTCCAGAGGACTCCAGTACTGTTCCCGGCACCCAAGTCAGGCAGCTAACAACTGCCTGTGACTCTGCCAGGGGCTCTGATGCCTCCTTGTGCCTTGCATGGGGATCTGCATGCACACATACACATATTTATCTCTGCATGCACAGGGAATCTATTTGCAAAAATTAAACCATTAAAAACAACTCTTTTAATAGATGCTAAAATCTGCCATCGATCTTTTTTCTTTCCAGAAACATTGATTTGGACATATTTCCCCAATCCTATGTCTCAGTTTTCTTATTGATCAAACATGAGTAATGCATGCACCTTCTTTGTTGAGCTACTAGAGAATTAAACACAATCTCAGAGTTAGATACAGAGATAACTGTCTGCTGTGTAAGCCTAAAATCAGAAAACATATTTAATATTAGTTAAAAATGGAAGGTTTGCGATGTACAGACATTGACATGGTAGAGAAGAGGTTTAGTCTACATTCTCAAGGGACTTCCACTTAAACTTCAATTTCATATTTCTTGTGAATTGACCTATGGTTTCATTTGACTCTGGAAAGTCATAAATCATGTCACACCACAGGTGCATAATTAGATATCAAGGGAAAACCCGTGAACTGCTTCTGGGAAATGGAATCTTTTTCTATTCTGTTCCACCGCCAATTTAGGTTATGCAGTCACATCTTTTGGACTCACGATTGGGTTTTCTAGAGAACTGCTCTCGGTCCCCATGTATTACGTGCATATGAGAAGCCCTCCATCAGCATCATCAACAAGGTCATTGATCAAACACCACCCAGTGGATCCACAGGAGACAGAGCCTACCGCTCCAGTTAAGGCACTCCATCTGGGAAGTCATTGGCTCAGTCAGAAATCCACCTACCCACACTCACTTGCAATATTTCTTAATTTTGTTAATAAGATCCCATGGGAGATATTTGAGGGAGGCACATCTAGATCCAACTGTCTATTATCAATTTATAGCAATATCTCCCTGGTAATCCCAAGTCAAAAATTTTTTTTGAAATAAAGACAAAATAAGCTTACTTGAGAGCAGTTTTTCTTGCATAACCCACATGACTCTGGTAATAACTGCCTTCTCTGAGGGCTCTCAGAGACCTGCTGAAGACTCACTTATGCGGTCTAAGTAGGTGTTAATGGTAATTTGCCTTCTGTACTTTGAAATCTTTCTCGCTTCATTTTGAAAGGGGAGACTTCGTTTTGTTTTTATTTCTGTGGCCAACCCTTTCTCCATATCAACTACTGAGGCAGAGAACAGCTTAGGAGTTTCCCTCACAAATTCAGGGTCTTGAGCCTTGATTTCTCAAGGTCCCCACACCTGAAGCTTTTGCCGACACCCCTTGACACCATCTCATTGAGTTCGCTTCCAATCATACTTCCTGAAATCTCTCTGGCTCTGTTCAGTCAAAACCTCCCACTTGTTTGGTTGGTCTTGGTTTGTTTGTTGAAACTTGGCACTTGTGCCTCTTCTGTTCTTTCAGAATCTACTGTTCCAGATTGTTCTCTTAGGTCTGTGATATTTGGGAATTTCGTTCAACACAGACCCTTCTTTTGTACATCCAATCAAACTTTCCTATGATTATATACTGAATATCTATCATTTCCCGGTTCTAAGGGTTGAGGATACAATAGTGAAGGAGGAACACACACACACACACACACACACACACACACACACACGCACACACACATTCTTTGCCATGTAGTCTACACTTTGATGCAAGTCTTTGTTTAGTGAAATTATCACTGCTTTCCCTGCACCCCCTTTAAGGGCCTTTTGTTTTGTTTTGTTTTACTGTTGAGCTTTGGGTAGATGACCATCAGCTTGTCCTTTGGGTTGTCTCTTTGTCAGGTTTTTTAAAAATTATATATATGTATAAATGGTCCCCTGTGTTAATACATGGGCTGGTGCTAGAGGTCAAAAGAGGCTGCCAGATCCCTGTAGACTGCAATTATAGATGATTGCAAGCTGCTCCTTAGGTGTTACAAACCAAATCCAGGTCCTCTGCAAAAGCAGTGAGTGATCTTAACCACGAAGCCACCCCTCCAGCCTTTTGGATGGTCTTTTCAATAGAGTCCTGGAGCCTTGGTGCTATCATTAGCTTTTCAAAGAGATCATGATTGAAACTCAGAATCTGGGCTGAGTGTGATGACACACTCCTGTAATCTCAGCACGCAGGGAGGCAGATCTCTCTGAGTTTGAGGCCAGCCTATTCTACAAAGTGAGTCCAGGACAGCCAAGGCTACACAGAGAAACCCTGCCTCAAAAAACCAAACACCAAACAAATAAAATAAATAAATAAGTTGGACATCCGAATATTTATGTCTCTATTTAACTGTTTCTCATGGCATTTCTCTTCTGTAATATTTCTAGGGTGTTAACAAATTAGAGAAAAATATGAGATCAATAGGCACTATTCTTATTTATGCTTATTATAATTTACTATTATTTGTTTTTAAAGAAGAAAAATCAAATGTATACCAGGCTGACCTCTAACTTGCTATGTATCCAAGGACCAAATCTTTGTATGGTTCCATTACTGTTCATTGTTATTTTTCTTGAATTCACTATAACACAGGATAATTTGCCAACTCACAAAAGCTTTATTTAGTCCATAAAAAGCTGTGATTCATCTGATCTTTCTTTTCTGCATGTGTTCATGTGTTTTATTGCTAATTTAAAATGGTATTGTCTTCTAGAAATAACCCTGCATTGGTCTCCGGCATTCTTATGGTATGGACGTGGAGTATGCTGCAATTTCCCCTTGACCTGGCAGGTAAATGTTTTCATATTTGTGTAAAGAAATAGAAAATTACAACTCTTAAACACAAATTGTACTGGGACAAAGGAGGCAGCTGAGCGGACTCATGTTTTGATATCCTAGTGTTAGCTGTACTCCAACTTTGAAAGAAGGTGGGTTGAGACTCACAAAAACCAGCTGTGGACCCACTTTGGTGTGCAGTGAACTTAAGAGACATGCATGTAGCCAGCCATGGTGGTATGTGCTTTTAATCCCAGCATCCTGATCAGGAAGGCCAGAGGAGCAGGAGTTCACACCCATCCTTGGCTACATGGCAAATTTGAGGTCAGCCTCCTAAATAAACAATAACAAATACTTGAGTGGTTAACTACTTTATATTCAACTCAGTTAATACTTCTATTACCTATTATCTGTAATCCCGCCAAAATCAGTCGAGATATATGTGCCTCGATTTTTCATCTATGAAATGGGATGACACTCATAGCAGTTTAACTGATGACTCAATGACTTGGTGAGTTGCTAATGTGTAGTCTCCATATCATCTGCCCCTCACATTGTGAGAGCCCAGGTATGAGGTAAGAGGAGCACTTTCAAGCCCCAGTGTGGAAAATTAAGATTTTTTTCCTTAATGGAAGCTCTGGTTCTAGCTTTAATGAATACCTCTATTTTAAAGGGTTGGCAAGAATAAAACTGTTTGGCTGGCATGCCATCCTAGAAATTTCCTACAGCTGTGATGATGCCTTACGGTATAGTACAGTCCCCACAAGACACACACAGCTGGATGGATTCATATTAAGTAAAACCAAGGGAGCAACCCTTCAGAGGCACTAGACATAGTTCACCTGCTCCTTTGCTGCATGTGTCGCCCATGTTGGACAGCAGAGAAATAAAACAGCTTTACCACCACAGAGAGTTTCATTGAACGGTGTCAGCTTGGGATCACATCATAATGTTTTGGCTTGTTGGAAATGTAACTTGGGCATTCTTCTCCTTGGTTCTGTAGTTTGGAGATGCCCCAGACCTCAGTCATTCTTTTTCTTAATCTACTTTATCCTTTGTGGCAATCTTCCTGCTGGCTTCAGGATGAGAATAAGTTGGGATAAGTAAATTTGGGCCTCCACTGAGAACATTTTGGGTCGTAAGCACACGCTTTCTTGGATAAAATTGTTTCCTGGATAGGTGGAAAGAGTTTCCTGGCTTTTTTCAAATTAGGAAAACACCACCACCACCACCACCAACAACAACAACAAAAACCAAATTAACAACAACAACAAACACAAGTTGGGCATGGCAGTGCAGTCTTTAATCCCAGAACCCTGAAGAGAGAAACAAGCAAATCTCTGAGTTTGAGGCCAGCCTGGTTTACTTTCTAAGTTCCAGGCCAGCCATAGCTACACATTGAGATCCTTATCTTTTTTTAAGAAAAGGAAAATACTGATCCAATTACAAATTAATAATCGCAAACACCATAGGTGTTTTGCTGAAGTGTGCCTTAGGATGAACATGGTAATTTTACCCAGCTAGAAGCCAGCCAGCCTGTTGTCCCGAAAGATTCCTAAGCTCCAACCTTTATATACTGCGTAATATTACTGTTAGTGGGTCTTCCAGGAGGGGTTTTCTGAGCCTGGCTTCTTAAGAAAGGCACTTACTGACCTTATATTTGTCTTTCCTTTCCTGTTCTCTCGCCCTCTCCTATCATGTGGTTTACAGACTTGCTAAGAAAGTTTGTATTTAAGGAAGAAGTTTTGTTGACATTTAGAGGTGATAATGCTGTGCAGCTGTTTGAAAAACAAAGACCAAGTGTCACTTCTGACTGAACCGCTATTGTATTCTCCAACACGCGGCGCATTAAGTTCGCCCATATCAAAGGCGCTTCATGATATTTGCACGCTCTTGCTGGATTGAGACGTTCTTTGTTGGGAAACTCCAAATGGAAGGCTTTATTATTACAAAAAGGATTAGTTTCTTCCCTTGACCCTGAATTAAATTTACATCTTAGAAATTAAAACAAACGTTTCATCTGTTGATTGAGTCTCCTTTTGTTCAATTGGGGAAAATATGCAATTATACTCAGTCTTTCTTCTAAACTAGGAAACAAAAGCAGGAGGGATTAGGACAGAATAAAATAATGGCTTTTATTTGGGCTCCCACACATACACACACCATGACCAACATTAGAAAAATATGTTTAACGTGAGTTGCTGTTGAATTTGTGTTCTAAGCTCTTGAGTTCTCGCAGCAGAATTCACCCGAGTGGTTGAGTAAAGCAGTAAGTAGGAACAATCTAGAAAAAGCATCTGGGATGGTCTGTGCTGGGAACTCTGTCATTCATACACTGTGCTTACCAGTCAGGAAAGTCACCTATCCTTCCCACAGAGGACCAGGCTCCCTGACTTGAGGTGTTGCCTATAGCTCTTTGTAGCAAATCTCCAAACACAGAGACAGAAGTTTCCTTTACACCTGGCTCTCTTTAGTCTGTTCAATTAGCCGTCCCCTACAGGGAGGCTAGAGGATGGAACCACGTGGCCAAATCAGGAGGACTTAGATGGAGAAGTCTCCCCAATCGATCCTCCCAGTTAAACCGAACAGTCATTCTCCATCCTCCACAACCAGACCAACAGTAGTGACTTGTCACATGTCCCTTTCCAGTTGCGTTTCACAATGCTGACTGCTGTTTCTTTTCTTTTTCTCCCCCCAGTCCAGTTGAAACTGGTATGCCCCTCCTCAGTGAAAGCCAGGGGCTTCCTTAGGTTGTTCCTGAGCCAGTACAGCGCGGATTTATGGGCCATTGGCCTCAGCTTCTTCATCCAAGATGGTCCCTTCCTTGTCGTGCGCCTGGTCCTGATGATCTACTTCAAAGTCATCAACCACATGCTGGTGTTCTTTGCTGTGAAGAATTCTCTGGTGATGGCCTTGCACTTCTACCGGCTCGTGGCTTTGATCATGGCCACCCGTGCGTCCATGCAAGAGCAGCCAGGAAGCCCCAAAGCGCAGTACAGTGTCCCAGACCAACCTTCTGAAAGTGGGCCCAGTGACTTGGAGGTCACCTCCAGAGAGGCCCTGTCTCTGCAAACCTCACCTGTCACCTCTGAAGAGCCCTACCCTATACCTTAGTTACCTGTTCCCAGCATGCAATGGGGAGGCTCAATTCATTTTCTTCTTAAAGACTGGTTCTCTCATCTTACATGAAAAGATGTTCTAGTATCAAAGCTAAGGTATTTTTAATTTTTTTTTTCATCTGAATGGAAGGAACTTTGATGAATGGCTGTCGCTACAACCTCCTGCAATGGTAGGAGACCACACACTATTCTGAGAACTGCTCTGAGTGACAGGTTCTTATGGAACTGTTTAGAAAGCTGCAGACAGGGCTGTCATAGCACACCCTCCAAAATTTAGGCCTATTTACCACCCTCACCCCTGGCACTCCAGGATTACCTAGTAGTGTAGAGGCTTTTGACTGGCTGCACTGTCACACTTTCTCATCCGATGTTTTCTGCACCGTCCCTCTGACATTTAAAAAAATGTATATCCAGTGAATGCAGAACAAATGAGTGGGGGAAACATTTTCAAAATCAACTGGCCGTGGCCTGGAAGCTGGGAACTAGTGCTGCCCAGCATCCTCGATGCAGAAAGTAGCTGTGGAGGCCACACAGGCCTTTCCAGGAATCTTATTCTTCTAGATCAATGTGACAAAATGGTGCATATCGTCTTGAGAATCATGACAGCTCTGGGCTTGGCTAGTACAAAGTTCACAGCAAGCCATTTCGGTTCTACCAACTTGATAGCAAGTAGATATTATTGAGACACCTTCCAGTCACACTTTCCACCTTATTACAATTTACAGGATCATGACCATTGGTACTGGAATACCAAGTTAGTTGCCTTTTCAGCAGTGTCAAGGTGCATCATACTGACGAGGTTCCCGGGAGCTCTGGCATGTAGTGATGAAGGAATTTGAAGCCCTTACTCTTACCATGTTTTCTGGTGGCTGGCAATAGCCGATACAGAAGTAGTGACAGTAGTAGAGACAGCCATATCTCCTGGGAAATGCCTTCCCTGGCTCCACCTTGGTTTCAGGACAAGTTGGTGGTGCCAGCCTCATGCACAGGGCCTCCATCAATGTTGAGAGTCACCGCACGCTGCCCTGTTACCTCCTGGGAGTTGTGATGGCTTCTTTTCCCATGTATGAAATATCCTTTCCCTTACTTTACACATCTCTGTACATTCTGGGTAGAAATGATTCTAAGCCTTTGAAAGCGGCTCTTGCTTTTAAATACATGGTGAAAAAAAAACACTAGACTTGGCTATCTAGCAAATAGCTCTAAAACTATTAGTGTTGGAATTTAAGGCATTAATCAACACATGCCAGCATTCCCAGGCCATCAGAGATGTTTATTCAGAGAATTTCCTAAATTGGATGTGACCATCAGACAATTAGCGGGACTTTTATTTTATTTTGTTTTAATCTATACATTGCTGGTATGGGATGGTATTTATCCACCATGTTTGATAACAAGTTTATAAGGAAATCCTGTATAAACTAGGAAGCCACAACTCTTTTCTAGTACCTTCTACTCATTTTATTCTATGTGCCTTTGGTTTTTACAATATCATGCTTGTAAAACAGACAGGAAGTGAATGGAGTGCATTTATAGTTTTCATAATAATTGTATGCAAGTTAAGGTCAAGATTTACTATTTATCTAAAGTATAGAATATGAGCATTTTTAATAGTGTGTTATTTAAAAGTCTTCTCAATGGGACTTTGGGGAGACGTCTCATGATTAAGAACACGTAGATCTTGGAGAGGTCTTGAGTTCAACTGAACACCCATTCGCCAGGGCTTAACAACCACTCATAGCTCCAGCCTCTGTGGGTACCAACTACACTCATGCATGCATGCACACACACACACACACACACACACACACACACACACACACACACACACATACCGAGAGAGACAGAGAGAGAGTTAAAGAGCGAGAGAGAGTTAAAAATATTTTAAAATAAAATACTCTGTAATGGGAAACAAAAAAAGAAAGAAAGAAAAAAGAAAAACGATAATACTTGCTATTTGCCGAACTGCCTCAGCCTTCTCTTGTGGTGCCAGCTGCCTTGTGTTGAACACCTTTTCCCATGACACGTATGTGCCACTCCTTACTGCCTGTTTGCTCACAGCATATTTTTTTGTGTGAATTCTTCCCCAGAAAAACAAACACTGAGCCTCTAAAAATAGAACATAGGGTAGTATGACTGCTGCAAGGATATTTTTAAGTGCTTTCAAATCTGAGGCTTGGCTTGGTTTCGTGAAAGACTTTCTAGTGTTTAAATAAAGTATTTTGTAATTAGCTCTCCTCCTCGGGCCTGTCCAAGATCTGGCTTAACTTAGAATGCCAGGAAGTCAGAGAGCACCCAGGACCAGTTCAGTAATTAATGGATGGTCAAAAATAGACACACAAGTCTTCAAGGCTTTTCCAGGAAAATCTGCTAAAGACAGCGTTTAACCTAGCTGCCAGTGTTTCCATTTCCTTATGCTGGCTGCTTTGATCATGGGAAAAATGTCTGTTTGCTTAGTCTAGGTTTTTATCTCTGGTGAAAAACTAAAAATGTACTCAGTTGCCTGTTTGTAATTATTACTACTATTTTACCCTTCAGAACTGTGCTTTTATTGTAGACTGTTACACCCTGTAGTGTTTTTAGATAGCCAAGCGTTTGTCTGAACTGAACAGTGTATCAATCATCTCCAAAACGTTGGCATCTTTAGACTCTTTTACATTTTATTTGTAGTGAGATAACTACCACCACTGTTGGGTGCAGACTCCACCCTCTGGCCCCAGCCACAGTGCCTGCCAAGCTCCGGCCCCTCCCCAGGCCCCAGGAGGGGCTTCACTTACAGTTGCTGGAGCTGTTGCTGTTTGATTAAAGCTCAGTCAAATATCCTTCCTGCAAGCATGTTCTTGCACTGGTGAGAAAGCCCTGTGTCCGTGTTTGCAGGATGCTGTGTGGCCACACCTCAGGGTCCTCTTAGGCCTTTCTGTATCGAGTGCGTCGTAAATGCGAAAACACTGTGCTTAAGATGAACATATTGCTCCATCTTTGATTGCTCTGCAAGGTTATACTGCTGTTGTAAATAGCAGTGCTCGAGTGTGGGGCCTGCAACTGGTCACTGACATTGCACGCCTCCAAGGTGAGATCTGAGACAATTCCGTCACTGACTCTGTTGTCCCACCACAAGACATTGAAGCCATGAAGCCAGCCGGGTCCAGGTGAGGATGGCATTCACTGTGACCAGCACACCTTTTTCTGTTGAGCAGGAGCCTTTCAGAGGAGGAGAGCCTCGGAGGAGGTGTGAATCCTCTTAGCCAGATTCTCCAGTGAAAAGAGAGAACTGTTGAGACTCGGCCTGTCAAGCTCCATTCCACTCCAAGGCTTGCTGAAAGGGAATGCACAGACTCACAGATCAAACAGCCTTGGATTACAAGATGAAAAGCCACTGTTCGTTCTTTTCCTGTTTTCTAATCCTAGGCTTTGCTTTTCACTTAGGGGGACTTTTGATCTGTTCTCAGACATATCTGATGAGAGTTGGACGAGGCAGCTGGAGGCTCCCTAGAACTCTCAGGATGATGATGAGAGCCTGTAAACAGTGATTGAAGAATGAGCCATTGTGGCCTTCTCCTGTATCAGTTTTATCTTTGAGGTCTTTTTTACTGGAATAACACGTGAGTGCGTTTTCTGTGAATATTTCTAGATTGGGCTGTGACTGGCCTTTCGGTTTTATTATGGACATTAAATACTTGTGTAAAGCTTTTTCCCAGTGCCTGTTTTTTTTTTTTTTTTTTTTTTTGGCTTACTTTTTGTGTTTCTCTTCTCTACTGTAATTCATTTCCTTCATGGTTTTTAAGCTCTGGCTTAATAAGTAAAACTGATCTATTTAGAACACGATTCAAGTGGCATTTCCAACCAGCGAGCAAAGAATGACCAATTTTATAAATGATGTTGGAAAATGTTGCTATCCATCTGGAAAACATAAAGCGGGATTTTTATCTCATGAAATCTATAGAAATAAATTCCAGATGGATTAAATCTCATTGTAAAATGAAAACTATAAATATCGGATGGAAACACGGAATGTGTCTTGAGCGTGTGGGGGATGGGCAGCATTCTATGAAGGAAGTCCTGAAACCCAGAAGCAATTGACTGGCAGCCTTTTCTATATGGATACTTTACATTTAGAAGTGGCTAAAGGTGTCATGATCATACCAGTTGGAGAAAAAAATAAAAAGCTATAGTAGCCAAGAAAGAGGAGAAGAGTAGACATTGGGATGGAAGAGCCAAAAGTGTCTTTATTCATAAAAGGTTGAACATCTAAAAATAACTAAAACCTATGTAACAATTTTGTTTAATTATTAATTTATTCTTGTTACATCTCAATGGTTATCCCATCCCTTGTATCCTCCCATTCTTCCCTCCCTCCCATTTTCCCCTTATTCCCCTCCCCTATGACTGTTCCTGAGGGGGATTTCCTCCCCCTGTATATGCTCATAGGGCATCAAGTCTCTTCTTGGTATATGTAACAATTTAATAGCTACCTTGATAGCATATATGAGCATTCAACATGCAAGCAATTTTTGAACAGATTTTCTTTCTGATATGAATTAAGGTCTCAAAATGTATAAGTTTAAACTTCAAAATTGAGAGGAAATTTTCAAGTAATGCTGAGCACCATAGAGAACAAGTTACCAAGTACACACACACACACACACACACACACACACACATATTCTTCTGGGTGGTATTAAGTGACAATGATAATTTAGAAGTACCAAGATCTCCTAAATTCTTCTACGGATTAACATCTTCTCCATCATGCTATTAATAAGATCCTCTTTCGCATGTGTGTGCTATGCATGGGTGCATGTGTTCTAATGTGTGAGCATGTGAGCATGTGTGAAAGCCTTTGCAGGTGTCAGATGCCTTCCTCAGTCACTTTCCACATTTTGTTGACTAAGGCAAGGAGGATCTCTTCAGGAACCCGCCACTCACTAAGTCAGTCAAGTCAGCCAGTTTGTCTGTCTCTGCCTCTCTGCACTGCGATTACCTGTGACTTACCAAGCAGGAAGGTGTGTACATGAACCCTGGGGACTCAGACTCCGTTCTCTGTGCTTTAGGGCACGTGCCTTACCCACTGGACAATGTCTCATCCCAAGTCTTTAATTTCTACTGACCAACATTGATGTTAACAACAGGTTTTACGTTCTAGTGACTAAAGTATTTTATAATGGAATAAGCACAAAGGGATAGCTGGAGTATGTTTTAAAAAGACAAATGGGAGAGTGCTGCTTTCAGTATACTAAACTACATTACACAGTTACAGTAGACAAGAGAAGCTGGTTCTGTCATATGAATAGGCAAGCCAAAAATTTGAATGGTATAAAGTCAATAAATATGCTGAACTATGCAAGGGACTCGGCTACATGATAAATCACAGGCTAGGAGTAGATTATTATGAATAGTGTAGGTTTTGTAAAATATTAAATTGGATCTTTACTTCAATCCATATGTTGAAAACACTTCCAGATGGGTAAAGTGATTAAAGATTTAAAATTTAAGAGAGAGAGAGAGAGAGAGAGAGAGAGAGAGAGAGAGAGAGAGAGGATGTTGCTTTTGTACTTGAAGTGGCAAGAATGGATTTTTGATAAGACATAAACCAAGGATGCAGAGGGGATTCATACAGCGTGGAAAATTTCACATCAAGAGGACATCATAAGCAAACAACAAACTAAGTCAATAGAATAATAAAACAATAAGCCAGATGGATGGGCTTGCAACAAGTATACCTAAGTGTGGGTTTTCCTAAGTAACAAACAGATTCTGTAAATAAGAAAAAAGTAAAATGCCATTACATAAGCAAATGACTTATGATTTAATGCAGAATGAAGAAAGTAATGAAGTAAACCACAACAAAATAACATTTGTCAAATGAAACCTAAACTATGAGTTATCACTTTTCACATGTTGTATAGGGGGAAAAACACATTTTTTTGAAATTGCTTCAGTAGAAGGAAGCTAGAAGCAGGTGGTAGTGAGGTCCATGGGTAGTGAGTGTGCCCACTGGTACAGTTTGACAATAAAATTCAGAGATGGAAATTAACATTTGTGATCAGACCTAGCAACTCAACATCTAAAAAACCATCCGATGAGTGTATGTATGCAAAATGTGAGAGTAGACAGGCCCTGGGACACAAAATAAACAATGGGAATGTGATGCCCCATCAATTTCAGAAAGATTGTTTGATTTTTTTAAAAAATATGAACTGAGTGAACAGTCACCTCGAGCAGCAGATCCCAACCTATGGTTGTGGCCCCTTTGGGGGTGGAACCAACCCGTTCACAGAGATTATCTAAAACCATCGGAAATATCACACGTTTAAATTACTGCTCATAGCAGTAGCAGAATTACAGTTCTGAAGTAGCAATTGAAATAATTTTATGGTTGAGGGTCACCACAACACAAGGATTTGTATTAAACGGTCTCAGTATTAGGAAGGTTGAGAACCACTGGCTTAGAGAATTTGTTAAAAATTAAAGATGAGTGAAATCTAGTGTGTTGCTCTTTTTGTGCTACCAACACCTTCATGAGTGCCTATTAAACATGAAAATGCTGTTTTTTAAAAAAATATATATTATGTGTATTTCTGACTCTGCTTTTATCCTCTTTGGTAAAATGCATTTGTCTTCATTAAGTGTATGATATTGTTCCCTGTGTGCATGCATGTATGAGGAAGATGTGCACGCAGTGCCTATGGAGGCCATAAGAGGGTGTCAGATCCCGTGGAACCGGAGTTCCAATGGGCACTAAGAACCAAACCTCTACAAGAGCAGCAAGGGCTCTTAATAGATGAGCCATTTATACAGCCCAGTTTTTAATTTCTTTTAATAGCATGGGTTTTACAAATTGACTGGTTACCTTCAATATATAAAAAGAGAGTCAGCAATAAAAAGAAATCTTGTTGCCTTACGCACTTTATACATGGATCTGTCCCCTTGTACAAAAACTTTGATATCATTTTATGAATCAAGCTATTCATTTCTTTTTTTTTTTTTTAACCCAAAAAAATAAAGATCTTAGCATTGTAACCAAGAAAAATCCCATGAAGCACTTGATAAATCAAGGGCTTAGACCATGTCAAATTCTGTTTGCCTCATAAAGAATTGAACACATGGGAAAGAAAATCACGAGTACATCCATAATAGACCAGAAAATCAAACCGACTAAAGGATTCACTGGGCTCTGATTGATAAGCATCACAAAGGTTGAAATGTAACTGCCAATCTGACAAATCTTTACTCTGAGATTTATGGAGCCACCAAAACAAACCATACAGAGAGTTAGCTTTGAATAACATTGCCAAACTTATTTTTGAAGAGAGACTGGGGATTGAACAGAGCCTTGGGGAGGTGGGGAGTATGCTTCTGAGAGAATCCATGAGTTCATTTCCAAGCCCATTTTCACAGCCCATCTAATTTGAGCATGTAGCCATTTTAGATTTTTGTCAAATATTTACTAGATGTACAATGGGTTATGGTACATGATCTAATGGGTCATATGCAAATCTGATCAAATCACGAAGCAAAACAAACATTCCTAAGCCAACATATGTCAGATACCATATAGACTTTGCATCCAGTGAAGAATCTGGGCCAAGAAAATTTGGATCTATAAAGCAGATCTGTTTTCTCTGTGGAGAATAATGGCTCCTGCCAATAGTGTGGCTGGAAAATTCTGATGGCTGCGGTCCTGGTATCTTGGGCCTTGTTCCTTTCTTCTGGTAAAGACTGCTGCTGTCTATTATTTAAAGGTTCCCATGGGACCTGAGTGACAGCTAATAGCTGGGTCAAAAGCTGAAATTATGTCATCAGCTGTCTCCGTTTCAACTGGTTCAGACGACTGGTGGGTTTTACTGGTTTATCTAAGCCAAATATGTTTTATAGATGCTCTGTTTGTTCTCTCGCTGGTTGCTCTATATGTGTCACAAAGGCGACATGTATGCTTTATAAGGAGAACCCATGGCAGAATGAGATGTGTCCTTGACCCCTCTTCTTTATTCTTGCAGTTCCTTCCTAAACAGCACTGAGTTCTGCAAGGTGTTTTTGTTGCTGCTTTCTGCTTATGTTTCTCTTCCGTCTTTAGCAAACAGAGAGAATGAGCATAGATTACAATGGAAATTTATTAGATTTCTTTGCATAATACAAGCTTGAGGCTAGACAGTTCCACCACAGTCATCTGCATGCTAGAGAGAGAGAGAGAGAGAGAGAGAGAGAGAGAGAGACAGAGAGAGAGAGAGAGAGAGAGAGAGAGACAGAGAGAGAGAGAGACAGAGAGAGACAGAGAGAGAGAGAGAGAGAGAGAGAGAGAGAGAGAGAGAGAGAGAGAGAGAGAGAGAGAGAGAGAGAGCCTGAGAACCGACAGTTGCTCAGGACATGAGGCTGGGTGTCTTAGCAGCAGCAAGGTGTTGCTAAAAGCCTGGGAACTTCCTGGAGGATAGTATCTGGTCTTCAGTCTATGTAGGAAGGATAAAGAAGAGGGGTTCCAGTGTTGATGAAGGTAACAACACTACCAGCAGCACAGCAGATGCATGTACCAGCAAAGACTGCTGGCAAGCAGGCAAAAGCAGCCCTGCCTTTTGCTCAGACATATTTATATCTGAGCTGCTAGTCACCTGAAGGTGCTGCCTACTCTAGGAGAAGTATTGCCTGTGCTCTCAGCCTTTCAGGAAATAGCTTCCAGAGGGATCCTGCTTAGCTGAGTCTAGATCCAATCCCACATCTCTGAATAATTTGGCTTAATTTAGCATTTCAGCCTTTCTTCACCTCCAAAATTGCTATCCTTCTCCAATTGGCCTTTGGTCAACCTGCTTTCAATCTCCAGACTAATTTTCTAAACTGCATTTATAGCCATGGATTCATGTATCTCTTCTATTTAAGACATTTTATAAAAGCCTATTATCAATAAGACTTAAACCCTAGGACTCAAGGCTCCAGCTCCATTCTCTACAAAGCAGCCATCATAATAAATTCCCTTGCATCTGTCATTATCTTCTACATCATGTGCTTGTAAGCTGAGTTTTTTGTTTGATTTTTGTATTGATTCTTTCCCCCAGCAAACCCCCTACGACTCCCACCTTACTAGTAAAGGCACATCTAGTCACCTTTTCCTCTCAAGAGCAGCCCAACTACCCAGAGGAAGAAATAAACTTGACAGCCTTTCCTCCATCCTGGGAGCAGAGACCCCAGTGTTGACTCTTAATTTCTAGAGTGTGCAATGGGTCAACAATGGCCATGGCGCTGTGACTGCTTATTTATCATGAACCACAGCTACAGTTACACGAGAATCAAAAAGCCCATGGCCTCAGAAAGTTTCCTTTTTTTTTTTTTTTTTTTTTTTTTGAGTCTGAATGAAATACACATTCCCTCCAGAGTTCACCAATCCCATAACTTCTATGTAGAGTGCCTTGGTATTGCCTTCCTGCTGATCCCTGATCCCTGCAAAGACTTTGATTCATTCTTCCAATGGTGTTTCTCACTCCAGGTTGACCAGTTGGTTCCACACCATCTTCCACAAAAGCTTCCAAAGGCTGAGCTCAAACACGGCACTTTCCTGCCTCCAGAGCTGAGTGGCTCTCCTCGTTTCCTGTGCTTTAGAGCATGCTGGACTTGTCTCCAGCTGCATTCTCATCATCTGCACTGTGACAGTGTAATTATGACTCTATCTCTGCTGTCAGCCTTGCAGCTGCCTTGAGGCCACAGGTTACATTTTATACTCCCTTATAATAACCACAGAATTCTTCTCCCAGAATTCACCAGGATTTTTTTTTTAACTTTCTGGTACTTCTTGGGACATCCCTGTCCCAGTCTCTCCCACTCTGAGCCAGCTGCTTCTCATTTGACTACAGTTTACATGCAAGATCCGTGGGGAGGGTATCATATTTCTTTTTCCCCAACAGTCTCTCTTACATTCATGTTATAAATTTATTCTCCTATAACTTAATATATATATAGATATATATACCACATAGAGGGAAATAGATGATAAATAGATAAATAGATGATAGAAAGAAAGATAGATAGACAGGCAGACAGATGATAAATAGATATGGATACATGATAGAAAGATAGATAGATAGATTGATTGATTGATAGATAGATAGATAGATAGATAGATAGATACATCACATGAAATCCCTATTATTCTCTCTTATCTTACTCTACTTTCACACTCTATCACCCCTTTCTTTTTCCCAAAAAGTCCCCTCATGTGCTTGTACACATGCATGCGTGTGTGTGTGTGTGTGTGTGTGTGTGTGTGTGTGTGTGTGTGTGTCTATATGTACTTGGTAAGGCCACTTTCATGACCATGGATGGGATTTATTTACTGAAGTAAGAGAAACTTACTAGTGGCTGCTATACCACTGAGGAATGTAATCTTACCCCCATTCCCCAGAAATCATTACCTGCCTACAGCGCCTTGTTCGTGCAAGAGGCCCCAGGATCCTTCTGTGATAAACAGTTGATGGGCCCAGTCTTGTGAAGATAACCACAACTAAAGTGAGTTCACAATGGCAACAGCCATGACACATGTAGAGGAAAGCTTCTCACAACACTCCTCCCTATTTTTCCACCTTATACTCTTTCCATGCCCATCTCCCTGGTGTTTCCTCTACCTTGGTGGTGCAGATGTGTGATAGTCCCCTGGAGGGGGAGACCTGGTGGCACTCAGAGGAAGGACAGCAGGTTACCGAGAAGAGACTTGATACCCTATGAGCATATACAGGGGGAGGAAATCCCCCTCAGGAACAGTCATAGGGGAGGGGAATAAGGGGAAAATGGGAGGGAGGAAAGAATGGGAGGATACAAGGGATGGGATAACCATTGAGATGTAACAAGACTAAATTAATAAAAAAATTTTTAAAAATAAATATCTTACTTAGTACTAAGTACTGGACAGTCAATTATTCTCATCACATTAATCCATTGTGAGTCTCTACATTAACTTCTGTCCACTGCAAACAGAAGCTTCTCTCACCAAGGAGAGCAGCACAGTTCTGTGTATAGACACAAGCATTCCAAAGGCAGTTTAGCCCCCTGTCCATTTAACAAAGCAGCAGTAGTTGGCTCTTGCTTATGACCTCCTCAGCCATAGGCTTTTGACTAAGTTCTCACAGTACTAGACATAATCTCCTTCCAGTAAAACAGGCCTCAAGTCCAATCAGAAAGTGGTTGGTTGTACCTATAACAGTTATGCCCCTAGTGAGTCTCTGAGCATATCTTGCCTGACACGTTACTATTATTGTAGCACATAAGGTCCATAGCTGGGTAAGTTTGTTGCTAACGTCTCCTTCCCAAAAGGCTTCCTAGCACCTTCCAGCACTGTGAAAGCTTGTCAGCAGGGAGGAAGTTTCCAACTAAGTTCCAGCTTGGTTTCTTTATATTTTGCAACTAAAGCATGTGGCAACTTCAGGAACAGACTCGTACCATGTAGTTTTGAGGGTCAGGCAAGAGCAATGGCAGTACCTTGCTTGGTTGGGGACGGGGGTTAAGAAATCTCCTTGATTAACAGCCCATAGGGAGGCATCCCCTATCACCCACTGAGACCACATTTATCTTTATTTCCTTTCTAACATGTTTATAGTATCCAACTTACCTACAATACAAATGTGAAGATCAAGAGTATCTGTCTTATTCACCTTAGTCTATTGGCAAGTGTATTAGTAGTGGCTCACACACTCATTTTTAGTGCATTGTGTTGACTATCCCCCTGTATACAATAATTATTTTATAGTATGACAATCATACTTTGTAGTTACATAAGTGAATATATTAATGTGTTATCACTGACTGCACATTTCCTAATGTGAACTGTTTCATTTTTTCCTTAAAAGCATCTACTCCTATCTACTCTACTCCTGAATATGAACATAGAAAAAAAAATCCAATCAGAGAAACTGCAAGCTGTAACACCCCTAATCCTTCCCAATTATCTATCTTTTCTTTGTGGCCTCCTTGTGTTTCCCAAGGTGCTATGAGGAGCATCACCTACCATTGCCTACATTTCTCAGCATCAGCATCGTTCCTCTGCCCTGTGGTTGTCTCTTCATTCTCAGAATATACTTGCTCCACTCTTATCTACCTGGTGATGATCTTCTTTCTTGTCTCTCCTCTCACTGGCTTATTCAATGTCATCTCCAGCTTTCTCCCAAATTTCTCTTCTATTTCTACACACACACACACACACACACCTCAACTCACTGGGAACAAAACTTTAAATCATCTCCAAAATTAATTTCTTAACTTTGCTACATTATTTGTTGACAGAAATACCCTCCTTCTAGTCATTTCAGCTCAATGTTTGGGGCTCCTGTTCGGTTAACATTCTTCTTGTACTTGTTGAATTCTGACAATCCTAATCTTATTTTATAGTTAACACAGTTGTATTCCTTTCTCAGGCTCTGTAGGTAATATGTTTATGGATAAGATTTCAGGCATGCATACAAACATAAAGAACAGAGTAAAATGATCTCAGATCCCACCTTGTTACAATGTTCGCTATCAGCAATTTAGTGGTAATTATTTTGTGAATTTTTAAAGGTAGGTAATAGCTGGAAAGATAGACAGAAGTGAGATAGTGTATTGTTATTTTTTATTTTTGGTTGCGAGCTTAGCCTTTAATGGCTGAGACAACTCTCCAACCCTGTTATTTCTAAAGACAAAATTGCATCACACTGCAAGAATTGGAGAAAAATGTGGCTTAAATTTGCATTCTGAAATACTTCAGCTCTCAATATTTTTAATACTACTTCTCTGAATACAAACCCAACCTTATCGGGAAAAATAACAGGTATCTTAGAACTTTGTGACTATGAAGCTGGAACTAAATGGTGTACCCTGTGGTAAGCAGAAGAACGGAGATTTCATTTTACTCACAATCTATATCCCATAGACACTGTCATGTTAAATGGAGTATATATACATAGCAACAAAAATCTTCAAAGACTCTATGAGCCCTTGACCAACATGTGAGAAATGCACAAATAAATATGACATTGACCTTGGCTTAAGGGAGATTTATATCAGCGCTCTTCAAAAACAGCCACTACAGCCCCGTAAGCTTTATTCATTGCTACCCGTCTTCATTCCCAGAAAGGGCTCCCTTTGGTCCTCTGTGGGTTTTATATAGGATCTGAAGTTCCTGGCCTTGCTTCCATCGTGCACTTTGAAACATGAGAGGGGAGGCAAACAGGAAAGGAGATCTAAGGAAGCTGGTTTGAAAGAGATGAAAGTTGTTTGTGTTTTGAGAGCGCAATTTGTGTAGGTTGGTGGCAGTTGATTTCTGTGGTATGGCCACTGTCAGTTCCCTCAACGCTGCCAAATCTCATCTTGGGCCCGTCATGATTTTGGCAATAATCTATAGTCTTTGTTCAGAGGTAGCCATGCTCTTCTGGCTAAGGTTTCTGTCTGAACCCAGCCATGTTTCCATATACGAAGTCAAAAGAGTATTCACGTGCAAACACCATGGAAGACTTAAAAGCATAAATGAGCCTTCAGAAGAGTCCAAAGTAAGATCCTGGGAGATTTCCAGGCCAGGAGACATTGTTTTTGTCGCAGGTGAGTGAGCAGTAACATTTATTTTCACAGAAAAATGGGTAAGATCCTTGAAAGGAAGAAGAGTCATCAGAATCCAGCCATCTCAATTGCAGCAAAACAATTGTGTTTGAGGACTGCGATTTCTTCCAGAATGCTTTCCAATCACTTTGAACAAAGCTCACAATTATACTTTAAAAACATGTGTTAGAAGCCTTAAAGAAAACCCAACTTTAGGGAGCACGTCCATCTATTTAAGAGCAAGTCTCCATCAATGCACCTTAGGTAAGCACTTTCAACTGCACGTTACTAATTTGGATATGAGAAAACCAATCACTGGATTTTTGCCTGGGAGTCAAGGGCAAAAAATGGAAAGGGTTGGTATTTCTGAGCCCACCTTGATTCTTCACAAATTATCAAAATATGCTGTGTGGAACTCACATACATCTCCGGCTCTGATGTGCACATGACTTTGCAACCTGTGCACTTATGACTCATCACCCCATAGTTATTTAGATTTTAAAATTATATGCCTGCATATAAAGCAGCAGCTGCTGAAATAAGGCTGTGCATGGAATCTTTGTGTTCATTGTTCTTCCATAGAAGACTGAATATCCAGGAGCGGGTCCATTTGTTATACTGTATGTGGCATCTCCTGGGTGACAGCCACATTCATCAAACCTCCAGTCCCTGCAAAGGGATAATGTTCAGGAAATATTTGAGCAGCTATCAGAGAATTCATTCTTGCCCCATGGCTCTTCTCAAACTTAATTTAAAAAGAACCCCCTTTCTCTCAGTCTTCCAAAGAATACAAATTTCGTGCCTCCAACTTCTTGGGGAAGCCAAAGCAAACGTTAACTGTTATAACTTTTATTATTATTATATTTTGCTATAGATTCCTCAAAAAGGCTCTTTGTTTTAGCATCATGCTTTGACTTCCTGTAAAGGACAGCCTGCTAAGAAGTTTACCACCACAGACTAGACTTTCCAGGTATATTTTGAGCCATGGGCTCTCAAAGTATTGAACTGAGACTATAGTGTTGTATTTCCTGAGCTTTTGAAAAGCTGGGAAAGGGTAGCTGGAAGAAGAGTCACCACAGTCATAACCCAGTTAGTGGCAAACTCAAGATCAAAATGGCCTGTATACAAAAGCAATTTTTTAAAAATAAAACAAAATTTAAACACCTTTAGTTTTTACTGTCACTTCCTGTCTCCAGTGGCCTTGAAATAGTCTTACCCATGGTACAAGAGCTTAGACAATAATTTCATGTTTTTACCTTCATTTCTACAACCACTCTAGAAACAAGTTTAAAAATATAAGGACGTGAACATCAGGCAAGATGTGTTGGCGATCTGGTGCTATGTATATAAATGCTAAATTCTGGCCCCCAAGATCTGGTTGCAGTCCAGTCTCAAGTAGAATTTGTTGTATAAACTTTTCTCCTCAATTAACTCTGGTTGATTAATGAAGAAGTCTGGACAGCCTGTAACTGGGCAGAAGAGAAATGGGCAGAGTTTTTAGTTCCTGGGCTTAGGGATCTTAGGTAGGGACCATGAATCTGGGAGAAGAGAGAAGGGAAGAAGATGGCTTGATGGATGAGATCCATCTCAGACAGGATGACATATTGGCAAGAACCTTGGGGAGTGCAGCTTGGAGGTAGTCAGGCTGGCTTAGAAAAGTAGTTTCACTCATGCCAGCCCAGTTATTGTGCTTAAGGCTTGTTTAAAATAAATCAATAGGCCTCTGTCTCAATTATTGGGGGAACTAGCTGGGTTATAGAAAAACCCATTAGAAATAATAAATATTTCACAACAAAGATGGAATATATTTCCCTTCTCTATTTATTTCATGTTTTCTAGGCCTAGGTTCGACCAGCAAAGTTGATACACTTTCCTCATAATTGGGTTCAAATGCACCCAATAAAAGAGATAACTACAGGAGCTGGGGGAGATTGCTCAGTCAGTAAAGTGCTACCCTGAAAAAATGAAGACCAGAGTTTGGATTGGCAGCATCATCTAAAAGCAAGACAAAAGCCATACAGATCTGCACCTACAACATTTGAGCCAGGGGTGAAGACAGTTGGGTCCTTGGAACTCATTGAATAGTCAGCCTGGTTGGGAATGTTAACTTCAAGTTCTGTGAGAGACCCTGTCTCTAAACATAAGCTGAAGAGCAACCAAGAAAAATACCTGATTTTGACCTCTGGCCACTACACGCCCACCCCCCCACACACATACACATACACACACACACACACACCTGCACCCACGTGTGCACACACCATAGGCACACAGATGACAACTACAGCAATGGTTGCGGCCAAAGTAGAGTTATAACGTATGTCCTTAAATCATTAAGCAGTTTGCTAAAACCAGCTTCCACCTCCCAGAATATTCTAATGCTCCTTTAAAAAAAAAAAAAATGAATGAGAAGCATAGCTTGACTGGCTCTTTCCAAAGAAATGTTTGAACTGTGCACATTTGTTCAAAGAAAACTCTTGCCATTGTTTCTTCAGCACTGGGATTAATTAGGTCAGAACATTTTCTTTTGATTGTGTCCCTTTTCTGTATTTAATGAAGGTGGAAAAAGAAATAAAGCTAAATTTCCCTCCTTCACACGCTAAAGCCCTTACCACATTTGTAGGACAATTAAGAGCACATGAGATGGGCACAGTGGCAGGAAGTAGGTGGGGCTGTGGGACAGATCTGGGAGTTTCCATGACATAGCAGTCCCCCTTCCCTCCCAGCCTGTCCTCTCCTGCATATGCACTTGAAGTTACCCTTGTGGTGATTCCGCCCACAAGTACACTAGACCAGGAAACAAGCTTCTTTTTCTTGAACCTCATTTGCATAAATTAAAACAATCCAACTGGCTTGCCTTTACCAGGATGTTCTCCAGCGCATACGTAGTAGTCCTGGTGTCTGCCTCACTCTGTCTTTTCCTTCCTGAACTTTTTCCTTCACCTCCTCCAGGCTTTCTCCCATCAAATTGGCATAACTTTTTATGTGAAAGCTCAATTGGTGACCTTGGGAAGTCAGAACTTCTGGCTTCCGAAAAGAATTCATTGCCGTGTTGGGGTGACATTGGCTTTCATGAAAATGAATGCTCTGAAACAAACTATCGGCTTTGGGAAATAATTCATTACATTTCCTTTTGGTGGGGAGGGGGGAATGAAAATGTCTCACATAAAAGGACCTCTTGTGTGGGTAGCCTGTGTGACCTGTCTGTCATGAAAGCGTTAGGACAGTCCGCTGTTTGGGAGCCTGGAACACAGAAGCTTTCATGCCGACTTTCAGGAGAGCAAGGTGAATCATGAAATACTCAAAATTATTCTCCCGTGGTTCTGTTAAAATCTGAGCCTAATTGTTTCTGAGTGTGCACCTGGGAGATGCTGCATGCAGGACAGAGATGGGAAGTGGGGTTCCCAGGCTCTGTCCTGATCAGTGATGGGGATGCAGGGCTGAGTGTTTCTCTCTCAGCCCACTCTTCCCATCGGCTAGGCAGGTACGGTCACAGTTTGCTGCTTCTCCTCAGCGTGACAGAATGCTTATCACTTGCTCCAAGACTGGAAGGTTAACAAAATACCTTCAATGATTTTTTTCCTTAATTTTGAAACATTATAGTAAAGTTATTTTTATTAAAGTCTAAGATGTCTGGCCTGCAAGGGAGCATATAAAGGCATATGCTTACATACCTGATGACCTGTTATATCCCCCAGAACCTACATGGTAGAAGGAGAGAATTGACCCCTGCAAGTTGTCTTCTGGCCTACACACACACACACACACACACATACAGAGAGAGAGAGAGAGAGAGAGAGAGAGAGAGAGAGAGAGAGAGAGAGAGAGAGAGAAATATAGAGAAGAATTCATGTGTCTAATAGCCATCTTTAAACCATAGCATTATGTCGTATTTACTTTAGACATTTACTTATTTAAAAAAAGATGGGAATTTTATTTTAGCATTTTTCAAAAACTATGTATGTGTGTACATCTGTGTTGGCACATGCATATGAGTGTAGGAGCCTGCAGTGACCATAAGAGAACAGTGGATCTCTTGGAGGTGGGTATACAGGAGGTCATGAGCCATCTAATACAGGTGCTGGGAGCTGAGCCTAGGTCCTCTGGAGGAGTAGTAAGTTCTCTTAAACATTGAGCCATCTCTCCAGCTCCATGTTCCTCTTCTTTCACTTTTTTCCTTCCTTCCTTCCTCCCTTTTTCTTCTTCCTCCCTTTCCCCTTTCTTCTTCCTTCCTTTCTTTCTTCTTTCTCGTTATTGTATTTAATATGAGTGATATGCATGTGACACACTTATCAAGGTGTACACATGAAAGTCAGAGAAGAACTTTGTGAAGTCATTTGTATTCTTCCTCCTTCGTTTGTTTCCAGGAATCAAATTCCCATCACCAGGCTCATATTGCAAGTACCATGGAAGCCATCTTGCCCACACCAGACTGTCTTCACAGAAATATATAAGTTATAGAAAGATGAAATGAAAACCTTTGTATTCATTCCTAATTGCATTTCTCTTTCTCCCACCCTAGCAACAAATGCTCTCATAAATTTGGCATGTACCCTTTAAGTTTCTGCCTATATAGCTTTACGGTCCATCTTAATACATAGTATTTGAAACATACAAGTCTACTCGTGTCTAATTGTCATGATCCCATTTCCCACTCTGTCGGAATCCTGGCATGCTCCAAAAAGTCCCATTCACTGCCCCTCCTCATCTCGGTGGCCTCCATTTAAAGGGGGAGGTAATGGGTAAGAAATGACAAAACTCAAAAAAAAAAAAAAAAAAAAAAAAAGATGGGCTTACAAGAAAGCCTGTGTTTCTTGATATGAGGATATAGGTTCAGATTTGCTCTTTTGTTTTATGCTCTGACTCCAAGTATAAATAGAAGGGCCTCCTCTGGCACAGGAACTATTATCTTATGGTCAGTCTGCAGAATGAAAAGATGCAGAGAAGAAGCAGAGTAGGCTCTGAACCCTTTGCAAGGGGCGCTGGCTGCTAATTGGAGTCTTATGAAAGCTAGACCAATTAAACTTTTCTACACATATTATGCCCTGATCCCCGTTGAACCCAGGAAGAGTTAATTGCCTGAGCCTGCTGTCCCTCACTTTGTGGGATCTGACTGGTTGGTGGCATGTACATACCACCTTTATGTAGGCCACCTTCAGTTACACTGTAAGAGAACTGTAAGAGAACAGTCTGTCTTTACATGTAGCCAAGCGGCCCTAAATAGCAATGTGTTACTTTAGTTTGGAGAATTTTATGGACATGCCATTGTCTTACCAAGTTGTTCTGAAACCTACTTTTTTTTAACTAAATATTTCCTTTGTCCCTGTCTACTTTGATATCTATGTAGGGGTGTATGTGTGTGCGTGTGTGTGTGTGTGTGTGTGTGTGTGTGTGTGTCTGTGTGTCTGGGTGTGTGTCTGTGTGTGTGTGTGTGTGTCTGTGTGTCTAATGACAGAAAACTACACTTTAAGAATGCATGGAAGGTACAGTACCACTGACTGAGCTCTCTCCTAAGCCTTCTGTTTCCCTTTTTGAGACAACATCTCACCACATCACCCAGGCTGTCCTTGAATTCATTCAGGAGCTTGGGCCAGTCTTGTACTCACTGCATTACTTCTGCCTCAACTTTTGCAGTAGTTGGAATTGCAACCTATCCTGGCTGGACCATATCCTATTGTGCTCATTCATACAAAGCTATTTCATTTCTTATAGGTATTTGGGCTGCGTATGAGTTATCAGTTATACTGTGACAGAATCCTGTTCGCTTGCACAGACAAGGGTTTCTTTGAACACACACACACACACACACACACACACAGAGAGAGAGAGAGAGAGAGAGAGAGAGAGAGAGAGAGAGAGAGAGAGAGAGAGAGAGAGAGCGACTCACACTCAATGTAGGTTCTGGCTGACATTTCTGATCTCTTTCTTGCTGCCAAGAGGCTTTGTACTAAAAGTAATCAGATGTCACTGTAGGGTGTGCCATGAGGTTTGAGGACATGTCTTCATAGTATATTAATTAACAAAGTACTCAAGTCTCCTTGATCTTAAACACGCATCATTTCTCTGCAATGAGAATATTTAAGATCCTCTTTTTCAGCTCCGTGTGAATTATTAGCTATAACACTATTGACTGAACCATGCTTTTTAAAAATTGAATTGCAGGTATTCTTCCTCTTGCCTGTCTGTGAGGTTGTTCTCATCAGCCATTCTCTTCAGGCGGATTCCTAAAAGCCGCATTATTTGTCAATGATCATTTGTCTGTAGTTGTGTGTAAATATTCATAGGATCATAATGGTTGTTTTGAGGGAATCTCTAATATTGGGTCAGTGCTCTTGTTTTTCTTCATTTGTTAACTTGGAGGGGGTGCAGGATGAGAAGTAGCTAAGAAAGATTCTGCCCTCCACAAGCTTTATGTCTCCTTCTTTCTTTCTCCTTTTAAAAGTAAAACCTTCAGCAGAGGCACTTTTGACCTTTGGGGTCAGGTCATTTCTACTCTCAGGCTGCCCTGTGTGTTACAGGACACAGAGTGATCTCTCTGGCGTCCGGGACTAATGCCAGTAGCACGTGTGAACACCCAAAGTGACTCTAGGCATTGCCAAATGTTCTCCTGGGAAATACGGCATCAGATGACCCCAGGTTTATCATTTGAAATGAATACATTGAAGTAGAAACCAAAACCCACTCTCTTTTGGCTAAGCTGTCTTGGTATTAAATTGGGAGCCAGTAGTCAATGTGAATGTATGTAGATCAATCTATGAACACCGTACAAATCAAGACTGGCATTTACTTATCGAGGCTGTTTTGCAATAAAGTCAATTAAATTTCTTAAGCAGAATGTAATTGCCTTTTAAAAAGATAAATATGGGTGAATTAGATTCTATAATTTGTTGTAGAAGATTATGTTTATGCCCAGGCTTACAGATTTCAATTTTCTTCCTCTTTCTCTCTTTCCCAACCTCCATACTCTTAAAGCAAAGACCTAAGGGAGCTGGATTGAAGGTTGAAACAGAGTAAATTCAGAAAAACACTTGCTGAAGGACCCACATACTGCTAAGAGGAGACTGTAAATTAGCACTCTGCACTTTCATGACCAGTAGGAAAAAGAAAACCTGGTCCTTCAGAGTCCCCAAGGACCAACTGTCAGAGGCAATGATGCTGGTCCTGAGACCTAGGTCAGACAGGAAGCCATCTCACTGGGCCTGAGAAAGGCATGTTGTACGCTGTGCATCACTCATGCTAAGAAGTTGCACAAGACTAGTGGACGCTGTGATCGCCTTCTTAAAAAAATACCAATTGCAATTTGCAACTCTCACACACACTTCTGAAGTCACCGAAACACCGAATGACTAAGAATTTTCTGCCCAATACTTTAAAAATAATTTTTGCAAGTGTCTATTTGACCTCGTGCAAGCCTTTTGATGAATTTATGTATTTTTGACTATACTCTTACAGGCTTTTAAAATTCCATGATTTGTGCTCTGCACACCCCCCACACCCTCTGCCCCTGACAAAATACTCAATGGAGCCATTGTAGAGTCACTGCGGCTTGCACTACTAACTTAATAGCAATTTATGTAACTTCATTTCCCCAGTCTGCTCAGTTGCTCACACGCTGTAAGTCTCAGGGGCACCTTATAAATTAATAATTTTTAAAAAGCCTACAATAATAGCTGCAAAACCAGCAGAAAAAAAAAATCCCATGCTGGACAGGTTTCACTTTCTGTTCCAAATTGCTAGCACAGGTCTATTAGCAAGCACTGCAATCAGGAGGTTTAGAATGCCTTTGCCTGCAATTGTATCCTTTAAAGAAAATTCTATATAGTTGGTTCAGGTGAGATAGCTAAGATCTTCAGAAAACACTGGTATTTATCATCACCACCACCACCATCATCATTGTTGTTGCTATCATTACAAATGGTGAAAGTTGGGATGCATAAATAAAGCCTGCCCCAGGGGCAGCCTGGAGCTATATTCCAGCAAGTTACTGTGTGACTGTATTAGGAGAATTTTATCCATCATCAATAAAAAATGAGCATCACCATTATTATGGCAGTTTCCACAGTGACGGCTGCTTCTGCTATTACATCTCTTAGTAAAAGGGTGATTCTCTTCCCCCATTATACGGTGTCAACTCATCCACCTTACCAACATGAAAATACAATGCACGGTCTTACATGGACTCTTCCTTAGTGAGGTCACATTCCCATGAAGTCGGGGGCACGGCCACAATGATACCAAACCATGGGCAGAAAGTAAAGGTAAATTACATTAAAAAATAAAATAAAATAAAACCGATAACAGCACTGAAATACTTCCGTTCCTTTAGCCAGAAAGGAAGAGAGTTTAAATGAATTGGATAAAAATGCACATTTTACAGAATGAAAGTGAGCTCCTTGGTGGCAGAATTGTGTCAGAACAATGCCCTTGATGTTATACTGGAATGTTATCTAGCACCCCAAATCCTTCAGTGTGCCCAGGCTCTCTGGGGACAGACTGTGAAGAGATGATGAAAGCAAGTCACATCTCACTCAGCTAAAGCAGCAGGGTAGTTAGAGATCTCTTCCTCTACCATTCTTTGTTTATCCTTTCCCTAGGCATTTATTATTATTATTATTATTATTATTATTATTATTATTATTATTATTATTATTATTATTACCCAAATGATGTCATCAAAGGTATAGATAAGACTTATAGGTAACTCTTTGAAGAGTATGCACAAGAAAGATCCAGAAGACACAGAAGACAAGATCTGGAAGAGAATTTCCAAGTAAAGGCCCATCTTCAACTCTTCTTAGCTGTGTCCCTTTGTGATTGCCTCCCCCTCCCTTTTTTATCCTTTTATTATTAATTACAGTCTGCTCATAGCCCCCTCCCTGGTAGTCTCCTCCTGGTCCCGCCTTCACTCCCTCTTCTCCTTAGTCCTCAGAAGGCTGGATACCTCCTCCCCTACCAAATGACCTTGGCCTATCAAGCCTTATCAGGACTGCCTGTATCCTCTTCCTCTGTGGCCTGATAAAGCTGCCCCAACAGGGGGAAGTAATCAAAGAACAGGCAACAGTCCATGTCAGAGACAGTCCCTGCTCTTCTTACTAAGGAACTCACATGGAGACTAACCAGATTATTGGCTACATTTGGGCAGGGGGCTTAAGTCCTCACCTTACATGGTTCTTGGTTGGTGCATCCGTCTTTGCAGGTCCCCTGCCCTGCCAAGATTTGATGGCTTTGTTGGTCTTCTTGTGGAGCTCCTATTCTTTCTGAGTCCTTTTATCTCCCCTATTTTCCCATAAGACTTCCTGCACACTGCCTGAACGTTGGCTGAGTCTCAACATCTGCTTCAGTCTCCTGCTGGGGGGAGTCTTTCTCAGGACATCTATGGTAGGTTCTCATCCTGTTCCCTATCTTCAACTGTTTCCAGTGTTTATTCAATTTGCCCTTCTGAATGAGAATCAAGCATCCTCCCTATGGTCCTCCTTGTTACTTAGCTTCTTTAGGTCTGTGGATTGTAGTATGGTTATCGCATATTTTGTGGCTAATATCTGTTTATAAGTTAATATATACCATGTTTGCCTTTCTGGGTCTGGGTTGCCTCACTCAAGATGATCTTTTCCAGATCCATCCATTTGCCTGCAGATTTCATGATGTCCTTGTTTTTAATAGCCAAATAGTACTCCGTTGTGTAGATATACCACAGTTTTTAATTTTTTATCCATTCTTCAGTTACAGGACATTTGGGTTGTTTCCACCTCTCACCAAACAAGTGAAAGACTTGTATGAAAAAATACTTCAAGTCTCTGAAGAAAGAAATTGAAGAAGATACCAGAAAATGGAAAGATGTCCCATGCTCATGGATCAGGAGGATCAACACAGTAAAAATGGCCATCTTACCAAAAGCAATCTACAGATACAATGCAATCCCTATTTTTAAAAGCCTACATAATTCTTTACAGACCTTGAAAGATCAATTCTCAACTTCATATGGAAAACCAAAAAACCCAAAATAAAACAGTCCCGAGGAATCTCCATCCCTGATCTCAAGCTGTGCTATAGAGTAACAGTGATAAAAACAGCATGGTACTGGCATAGAAATAGGTTGGTTGATCAATGGGATCAAATCAAAAACCCAGATATAAACCCACATACCTATGGACACCTGGTTTTTGACAAAGAAGTCAAATCCATACAATGAAAGAAAAAGATAGCTTCTTAAACAAATGGTGCTGGTCTAACTGGATGTGTACATGGAGAAAAATACAAATAGATCCATATTTATCATCTTGCACAAAACTAAAGTCCAAGTATATTAAAGACCTCAACATAAAACCAGACACACCAAATCAGTTAGAAGAAAAAGTAGGGAAGAGTCTTGACATTGGCACCAGAGACTACTTCTTGAGCAGAACACGAACAGCTCAGGCTCTAAGTTCTACAATCAATAAACGGGACCTTATGAAACTGAAAAAAAATTCTGTAATGTAAAAACACGGACCAAATGGCAGCCTACAGACAGGGAAGAGATCTTCACCAACCCTATATCTGACAAAGGGCTAATATCCAAAATATGTAAAGAACTCAAGAAATTAAACACCACCAAATAAATTATCCAATTAAAAAATGGTGTACAGAGCTAAGCATTGATTTCTCAACAGAGGAACATCAACTGGCCGAGAAACACCTAAAAAATTGCCCCAAATCCTTAGTTATCAGGGAAATGCAAGTCAAAATGACTCTGAGATTCCACCTACCATAATGGCTAAGATAAAAATTTCAAGTGATGGCACATGCTGGCAAGAATGTGGTGAAAGGGAAACACTTCTCCCTTGCTGGTGGGAGTGCAAGCTTGTACAACCACTTTGGAAATCAATCTGGTACTTTTTTAGAAAATTGGAAATAGTGCTATAGCAAGAACCAACTACACCTCTCCTGTGCATACACCTAAAAGATGCTCCACCACACAACAAGGACATTTGTTCAACTATGCTCATAGCAGCTTTATTTGTAATAGCCAGAATCTGGAAACAACCTAGATGTCCCTCAACTGAAGAATGGGCAAAGAAACTGTGGTACCTTTACACAGTGGAATACCACTCAGCTATAAAAAAAAAAAAAAAAAAAAAAAAAAAAAAAAAAAAAAAAAAAAAAAAAAAGGCAGGAAATCTTGAAATTAGCAGGCAAATGGATGCAACTCAAATGATTGTCCTGAGTGAGGTAACCCAGACCCAGAAAGACATGCACTTATCACTTATAAGTGGATATTAGACCAACATAGATGTCCTCTGGGAGACTCCACCCAATGGGGGATCTGGACAGATGCTGGGACTCACAGCTGAATTCTCGATGGAGTGCTGAAAATGGTATGGAAGAGTGGAGGTAATGGAAGGACCCAGAGGGTTCAGGAGCCCCACAATGAGACCATCACAGCTGGTGGATCTAGATCCAGGGAGGCTTGCACAAACTGTTGCACCTATCAAGGACAACACATGCAGTGAACCTAGACCCCTGTTTAGAAATAGCCAACAGACAGCTCATTCTCCATAGTTGTGGAGGGAGTGGGGACTGCCTCTGACATGAACTCTGGTGCCCCAGATTTGATCACTTCCCTATGGTAGGGAAGCCACGTAGGTACACAGAAGAAAGGGATGCAGGGTATCCAGATGAGATCACCTGATATGCTCTGGTTATATTGTTGGGTGGAAGATACCCTTTTGTCAGAGATCTAGGGGAGGGGAATGGGGCGGAAGAAGGAGGAAGGGTCTGAATGGGAAGATACAAGCAAGGGGATACCAGTCAGGAGGTAATCTGAATAAATTATAATAAATTAAAAAACAAAAGTGGGTACAAAGCTAAACAGAGATTTCTCAACAGAGGAATCTCAAATGACCAACAAGCACTTAAAGAAATGATCAAAGTCCTTAGTCATCAGGGAAATGCAAATCAAAATGTCTCTGAGATTCTATCTTACACCTACCAGAATAGCTAAGATAGAAAATTCAAGTGGCAGCACATGCTGGCAAGGATGTGGAGAAAGGGGAATACTCTTCCATTGCTGGTGGGAGTGCAAACTTGTACAGCCACTTTGGAAATCAATCTGGCACTTTCTCAGGAAACTGGATATAGCCCAGCTATATCACTCCTAGGCATATACCCAAAAGATATTCTACCATAAAACAAGCATATTTGCTCAACTGCATCCATAGAGACTTTATTCATAGTAGCCTTTCCCTCTTTGTACAAGGACGTCTGACAGGTGATAGCTCATTTGCACACTCTCTGTTTGTAGCCAATTGGACTTTAGGAATTAGACTTTCTCTCCAAGTGGATTTAGCAGGTCAGTTGTGAAAAAGCTTCATTCTTTTATGGGAAAGGGTCAGGGAAAAAGCTAACCTGCACAGAGAAAAGAATGTGAAAAAAGTGAAGAAAATGTGCAAATACAAGAAATGGAGGAGGGTTGGTGTAATGACTTGAAGGAGACCATCAGCTAGTGCAGAGAGACTGAGGTCAGTCTCTGGGACTCACAGGAGGAAGGAGAGAATTTCTGCAAATTGTCTTCTGAAGCCGGGCATGGTTGCGCATGCCTTTAATCCCAGCACTTGGGAGGCAGAGGCAGGCGGAGCACTGTGAGTTCAAGGCCAGCCTGGTCTACAAAATGAGTCTAGGACAGCCAAGGCCACGCAGAGAAACCTTGTCTCGAAAAACCAAAAAATACAAAATAAAAAATACATTGGCTTCTGATCCTCACATGTGTGCAGTGGCATTCAGGTGCCCACACATATCCACACTAAATAGGTAAATAATAAATAAAATTAAACGTAGAAATGGAAACTGAGGCTTAGTATAGCAATAGGCTATTCTGAGGGAAGGGGAGGGACCCTCACCATAGCTTCCCACCTTGCAGATCCTATGAGGTCCCACTTAGCAGCATGCTTGCCCTCCAGTACAGTCTTGGTGCTAGGCCTCTATTGAGCTTCTGAATTTGTATGAGGTTTAACAGCTGCAGCTATGGAAAGTACTGAGATAGTGTTTGAAACCCTGACTTACCAAGGGCAAGATTTCCTGACCCAGGACCTTCCCAGGGCCACTGTAGGGAAAATTAACCCTGTATATGGACTCTAGCCCCCACGGGTGGACTATGACATGCATGTGCACACACCTAAACACACTAAAATAAATAAGCAAACATTTTAAAAAAATAAAGTGTAGTCCCTTAAGATTAGAGATTTGGGGGGGAAAAAAAAACAGTGGGTTTATGGTTTTTTATAGGCCTGATGGATCTTCTTGGTTTTTTGCAATTAGTTTGGGGTCAATATCTTTGAAGAAGACACAATCAGTGGCAAAACATTGCTTATCTATAAATAAATTCTCAGTAAACACGTGGGACTTCTAAGTCAGAAAAATGCAGAGATTATTGTGATAATAATTAACAAGTTATGTTTTGACGGATGAATGAGGGATAAGCATATCAAAGGTACAGAATTTATTAAGTGCTGGGTTTTGCTGTTGCCAGAGATTAACAAAGGCTAAGATTAGTAAGAAACAAATCATTAGCAAATAGATTTATATAAGAAAATGGATGTAAAAATGATAATTTCATTTAATTTTAAGGAAAAACAACCCTTTGCCTTCAGGAAATATAAGAGAGAGTTTAGAATCTGGCATGTTTCTAAGGATAGTTTTTCAATGAATAATACATTTTAAAAAAATCTATCTCTGGCTGTTTTATACTATGTTTGAAGGTTTAACTTAGTCTATAGTCTGTTTATTTGGCTAAGCAACCTATTAGCTAAAGAGATCATGAGGTTAAGAGATGTTTTGATGGTCCAGGACATGCCAAGAATGGAGACCCAGCTGAGAACCATGGAGGCCACGTAGCTTGGCTTAAAGAAAGCAGAACAGAGCAGACGTCTTAATTACACTCACCATTCCACTGATGAGCCATGTCCTATTGGCAAATGCACTGACGTGGCACACTCACAGGCCTCTTTGAGGCCAGAGATCCAGCAGTAATCTCATATCACATCTCGGACACCTCTGTCTCTGAGCCTTCAAGTCATCCTTGCTTTACAATTGCTTTACTCTTTAGGGTTTTAGTAGTAGTGGTAGTAGTGGTGGTGGTGGTGGTGGTGGTGGTGGTGGTGGTGGTGGTAGTGGTAGTGGCAGTGGCAGTGGCCGTGGTAGTGGCCGTGGTCATGATAGAAGTAGTGGTAGTGGTCCTAGTAGTAGTAATTGTTCACTTTATATCCCAGTCATAACCCTTCCCTTTCTCCCGTTCCCTCGTCCCTGTCTCCCCTATATCCCCTACTCCTCAGAGAAGGGGAGTCCCCACCCACCCACCCCAGCATATCAAGTTACATCAGGACCAAGCGCATCTTCTTCCCCTGTAGTCCAGGAAGTGGCCCCACCAAGGCAAAGTAATCGAAAAACAGGCAACATTGCCCATGTCAGAGTCAGTCCCCATTCCTCTTACTAGGTCACCATTATGAGGCTCCAGTTGCCCAACGGTTACATCTATGTAGGGGGCCTAGGTCCAGTCCATGCATGGTCCTTGATTGCTCATATAATGTCTGACCTGCTAGTACTATACTTTAACATAAAGTTTAACAAAGAGATAAAGAACAAAAGCAAGCCCTCCTTTCAAGCAAGGAGAAGCCACAAGAAGAGGATACAACAGGGAAACTCCTTCCAGGAGGCTTCCTCTGCCTGGGATGCTATGAAAGCTCCCTAAAAGACCTATCAACTCACAGAAGTCCACAAGGACTTTCCAGGTGAGTCTTTGATAATAGCTAGGCTCATGAAGGGCAAACAAAAAGTTATAAAAGCTAGAAATCTCAGAAATACAGAGGAAACACAAACATTTTCCTAGCCAAGAGCCCAGAAGCCGTACATAGGAAGAAAAGCTATTTCTAGAAAGAACAATCAAATATCATTCAGTCAGTTGCATGGAGATCATGGGCTCCTGGAATACAAAATCAGGGTGGGCCATCATAGGAGGTGAAGCTAGCAAGACAACTAAGAGTGAAATCCTGGGGGCTGAAGGTAGACCCCCCCCCCGGGCTCGATTCTCTTCCTGAGGAGTTATTGTTGTCTTGGATAACAAATCTTTTAGAGAGTCTGGGCGGCTATGGAATGTGTTAAATTACTAAGAACTAAGTAAGTGATTTTTATAGGTCTGCAGGCATTTCTTCTTTTATGTTATCCAGATGCCTAGGGATAAATGGAGCAAACGGCAAGCAAATAAATTCAAAGGAAATTAATTAATTAGCAAACCTCTTGTAGTTCAGCATCAGAATTAATGATACTTGCTACAAACATCTTTTAAATTGATTATTACAGATTATAACCAGAAAGCATAAATGCTAAGTCAATGACCTTGGAAGTCCATTATAACAATTTAAAATTTTTTCTTATTAGGGCCTGCCTATTTTCTGTGTCCAAGGGACTGGCAGAAAGGATTGTATTTTTGAAGACTAGAAAGTCAGTCTCAACCTGCATTGCAATATTTCTCTGATTTTGAAGCTTACTTCACAGCAAACCAGGAGAGTGCTCGATATGTGTTTCTCAGAGATGACTTCAAAGTTCAAGCAAGTATGGTAGTGTGTGGCTGTAGTCCTATATCTTGGGAGTTGGAGGCAGGAGGACCAGAAGTCCAAGACCAGCCCCAGATACAGGTATCTGAGGCTAGCCTGGGCTATATGAGACCCTGTCTCAAACAGTCCAAATTAAATAAAATACCAGTTTTTTGAAAATCTATTAGAGGAGTTCAGGAAATTAACCAGAGAGGAAAGTCAATGAGAAAGATGCAACACGCAGAAATATTAGTTTAAAAATACAAGAAATGGAGTTTATTAAAGGCATACAAAACTATAGATGGGCGGGTGTGACCCCGCAACTGAAGCTCACTGGAGCACAATACGATGTACATTTGATTCCTTGACTAAGAAATACAACCAGAAGACATAGACTTCGGGCTCTGGAACATTTTTACTTAAAAAAAAAATATATTATGGCTCCAGTCCTGTAATTATTGAGACTGCTGACCAGAGCTGTTTAAAACTCTTTGTAAATCAGGTTCATCATCATTTTTTAATTAAAAAAAAAATAGGGAAATGGCATAGCCTGTCTCTTAAGAAACAGGGTTCCTTGTGTCATTTAGCCTAATTAACTGGTTGGAGTAGACGTCCATAAAAACCCGAGCTAGCACTTCAGGGCCCATTACCATCACCCTGAGAAGCTGCTGTCCTTAGCTGATTTCTCTCTGTCTCAGCTTGAGGATCCTACCCCATAATACTGAAGGAAGCTTCTGCCCCAAACCTCCTTCTCTCTTTAGTTCTCTCGGTGGTTATGACAAGCTGCTAATGGGTTTTGTAATGAGCTAAAGTTCCCAGACGCTTTTGTCATACGATTGGACTTTAGGTTTACAGCTTACCACAGTCAGTTCCATCAAAATCCAACAGTGTGTATAATCTGGTATACATTTTCTCCCAGATAGCACACTGTAACTAAAACCGTTGAATTTTAAACATTTGTTGCATAAAACACTGATCCGCAAAACATAGTGAAGGAGAGAAGAAGAGGAGGAGGAGGAAGAGGAGGAGGAGGAAGAGGAGAAGGAGGAGGAGGAGGAGGAGGAGGAGGAGGAGGAGGAGGAGGAGAAGAAGAAGAAGAAGAAGAAGAAGAAGAAGAAGAAGAAGAAGAAGAAGAGGAGGAGGAAGAAAACTTCAATATTCCTTGAAATCAAAGGAGAAAAGTTCCAGGTGAATGTTTGTACGTTGCACATGACTTTGTATTTCAAGGTAAACATTTCCAGTGTCCGGAGACTAGTCCTTTTAGGAAGACTCTCAACCACCAGCATATTGTTTGGAAGCTTCTAACTGTAAATAAGCCTTTTCTCTCTACTAAATCAGAATTATAAACTTACTTGAGTAAATACTGTGTTTCTTTTACTTGTAGAATATACCAGTATGCAATGGAATTTCACTGTTTTAAAATATGTGATTGAATGATATTGAACTTTAATTTTTCTATTTGCTTTGCAACAAGCCCCTTTTGGCAGGTAACTTGAGGGTCTTGGATGTCATTCTGAGACTGACTTTCCCCAGCTGTAGGCCTGAGGATGGCCATGAGGATTCTTCATTTTAATTCAAATGTATTCCATTATGAGAGAATAATTTTTGTTCAGTTGACAGGGAAATAAAGAGTAGTGACTACTTTATTTGGAGAATTAACAAACTTCCTACCAGGCCTAGGAGTAGAAAAATATTCATAATTTTTTCAATGAAATGATGTCGATTGTTAAAAACAGCCAATATAATGCAGAATTTACATTATGCCCATAAAAATAATTCCTATATCATAGAGATCAGGGATCAAAACATATTGGGTATTCTGAGCGTTGATATGAACGTTACCAGGACAATTTTTTGTTTAAATGGCTAAAATCCGCTTAAAAGTGAGTACATACCATGTGTGTCTTTCAGGGTCTGGGTTACCTCACTTGGGATGATCTTTTCTAGTTCCATCCATTTGCCTACAATGTTCTTAATGGCTGAGTTGTATTTCATTGTGTAAATGTACCGGTTTCTTTAACTATTCTTTGGTTGAGGGACATCTATGTTATTTCCAGATTCTGGCTATTATGAATAAAGCTGCTATGAACATAGTTAAGCAAATATCCTTGATATATGCAGAAACATCTATTGGGTGTGTGCCCAGGAGTGGAAGAGCTCTGTCTTGTGGTACAGCTATTTCCTGTTTTTTGAGAAAGTTCCAGATTGATTTCCAAAGTGGTTGTACCAAGTTTACACTCTCACCAGCAATGGAGGAGTGTTCCCCTTTCTCCACATCCTCACCAGCATGTGCTGTCACTTGAGTTAACGACAAAAACAACTACAAAAAATTAACTATAGAAGAAAAACAAACAAACAAGGACAGGAAATTCTCTTGCAGTAGATATCCCAGAAGGCTATGAATATTAGAGGTTGCTATTAGAGGTGCTGAGCAGATTGTCTGTGGGGCAGGATTTTATGGCTGGCTAAACTTTAAATATGAAAGAAAAGAGATTTTTGAGTACCACCCAGTAAGAGTGTTCATACAAACATTCAGCTCAAAGAATAATTAATATTTTTCAAGAAGAAACATGAACTCAGACATTGACAGAATCCCAGTGAATATAATGATTTATTGACTGCTAAAACAATGTGCTATTTTGCATATTTAAATGTAAAATTATAGCTTTAATTGAAAACAAGAGAGCTTGAGATAATTAATTCCAAGAAGGATTTTTTTTATAAGCTCCATATTGTACAGGACAGAAAAAAAAGTCACACACTTGAGAATTTTTTAATGTTACTAACTGCAGTGTTCAGTTTAATTCAGAGTATCTACTGAAATAATGTGATGAGGCGTCTAAGCCAATAGCGGGGAATATAAGGCACCACTAAAAAATATTAATTTAAATCCTAATAAGAGAAGAAAGAAAAATGGAAATGGAATGAACAAAAGACCCTAAATTCAGATGACCTAAATAAAACTAGATATATTGCTCAGGCTGGGTAGAACATGCCTAACACTCAGTGGGCAGAGGCAGGGGAGAGCTACACATTTGAGAATGGTTGGACCTAACTTCTACATAGCAATTTCCAAAGCCAGCTAGATTTTATCCTTACCAGACACCCAAGAAAAAATTAAACAGATCAATAAAGGTAAGATAAAGCTCACAATGATTTCTGTCCTATGTTGATTAATGAAAATCCAAGCTAAGCTACCTTAGAAAACTGGAAGTTTGTATGGAGAAAGGGACTCCAAACAAGAACCAATAGAAAAGAAATCAGAGATTTGTTGTTGCTGTTGTTGTTGTTAAAAACTGGTCTAATGTAAAAATCAGACCAATAATTGCTTGAGAGTGGAATTGAAACAAAGAATAATAATAATAAAGAATTAAATTCACAAAAAATTATGCATCCAAATCATGACTCTGTATCTTTGCCTACAGGAAGCTGCCCTATACCTACACTGCGTCTTATTCCAAATCAAATCCTGGCAGAATTGAAAGGTCAAGCTTTGCAAACACAGGATCATAACGGAAGAGTTTAACTCAATTGTCAGAAACTGCACCAGCCGAACAGTCAGAAGCCAGGCAGTTAAGATGTGAGTGTTTTGAATAGAGTACAAACCCAGGAAAAGTTGGAAAAGATGGGAAAAGGATGGAAGGAGCAGAGGGAGGGGAGAGGAATGGAGGGAGAGGAAGAGGAGGAGGAGGAAGGGACTGAGGGGGAGGGAGGGAGAGATGGATTTACAACAAAGGAATATAAAACATACTTTCATTCTAAGCACTCAGGAAACGTTACTCACATTAATATATCCCACATTGTTTGACTCTCCAAAATTAAATTAAATTAGTAATCCAAGAGTAAATAGATGCTTTCTATTAGAATGTTTGAAATTTAGGAAGGCATGTCTAAATTGCTTGTAGAAAATTAAAAATATTTAGAGTTAAGTAACTACAAATGCAGTAAGTAATGATGAGAAATGTTTAGCTGACATTTTATTTAGGAGATTAGAGTCTTGCATGCCTTCATTAAAAAACCAAGAGTACTTGAAAACAATGGATTTAGCTTTCAAATCAAGCAAGGACTAGCAACAAGCTTATAAATGTTAGAGAGACGAAATCTTCATAAATATGGAAAATATTAATTCAAAATGAGTAAGAGAAGCAAATCAAATAAACCAAACTAAATATTCTTCTTTAAAGAACTAATAAATAATCACATTCCCAAAAGGAATGAGTAAGAAAAGCCGAGGAATTGAGAACATTATGAACAAACATGATATAATCACAGATAGATTTATTTTTGAGGTCATAAAGGAGCATTGTAACAAAAAGTAAGAGATAATTGAAAACTTAATGAAATAACAATATTACTATTTTATTTTATTTTATTTTAAGACATAGTCCCACTATGTAACCTTGGATGGCCTAGAAATGCAATATTCCTAAAGAAAATGTCTGAGAAACTGTAACAAATGACCATTAAAGGAATTTAATCTATAATCAAAATTATTGCCAACAAAATGAATTCCAGGATTCGACTACTCTTAGGGCTCATTTTGTTCAAACATTTAAAAGCCAGTAAATACAAAATATTTACCCGAACAGAAAAATGGAGAAAACTGCCAACTTTTTTTTAATGAGGCAAGAAGTAACCTTAAAATCAGAATCAGACAAGAACACACATAAAAACATAAAAATTATGAGTGCAGACAGAAAGTTCCTAAATAAAACCCTAGTGTAACATGAGCAGGCAGTTCACAGAGAAAAAGATTTACAAGCATGGTAACTTAGACGTCACTAGCATTTAGCCAAAAACACATAGTTAAAACACAACAGTGAAAGTGTTGGCTGAGAGGTGGCTGCCTGGCTAAGAGTGAGAACTGCATTTGCACCTGGGGTTCTGTTCCATTTGGGGAGCCTCACAACTGCTTGTAACTCTGCTTTGGAGGATCTGATGCCCCCTTCTGGCCTGAACAGTCACCTGCAGTCATGTGCACACACACACATACACACTCTGACAGACAAAAATACTATTTACACAAAAGGTTGCAAACATTTAGGAAGTCTGACAATATAAAATATTGGCAACTACAGAAAGAAACAGGATATCCATCTTGGTGGGAAAGTTGTAAATTGCTACAACTGCAAACATTTTGTTCAGCAACTAGACAATCTCCAATACGATTGAAAAGCATGGACCTTTAGGATTGTCAGAATTCTTCTTTGAGGCATGAGGTCAAGAAACGAATCTTGTAAAGCTACACTCCTGATGTGCACAGCTTGGGAACTGCAGCACTCTGTGTGTGTGTGTGTGTGTGTGTGTGTGTGTGTACTTATGTATATTTGTGTGTGCATGTGTAAACTACAGGACTGTTTTGTGGTTGTGTGTTTGTGTGTGAGTGTGTGAGTGTGTAAACTGCAGGGCTATTTGTGTGTGTATGTGTGTACTGGAGCACTTTATACATGCATGAATGTGTACAGAGGCAGTGTTTATAGATGGTGTGTGCGAGGGAACTGAAGCCCTGTTTATCTATGTACATGCGTGTTTCTTTATATGTGCCGAGGCATTGTTTATATATGTGTGCTTCATGATAGTACAAAAAAGACAGGAATGCAGCAGAGATCAGGTTTGCAGCTGAATAATGTGGCTTGAGCCCGTACTGCGTAATTACAGAGGGAAGATTACAGTGAGATGGAGGCGAGCCTGAACTATCTAGTTACTTCTAGACCGGGCTGAGCTACAGTTTAAGAACTTATCTAAAGAAAACGAGGAAGGTTCAGTAAGGAGAGTCCTCTCTTCCCCTAACATCTGACCTCAGCCTATCAAGTCTCAGCTCTACTATCCGTAGTCTCTTCCTCTGTAGCCTGGCAAGGCTGCCCTGCCGGGGGAAGTGAGCAAATTTCAGCGGCCAGAGTGCATGTCCAAAGTAGTCCCTACTCTCCACATTGTGGGACCCACAAGGAGACTGTGCTAGGTCCTTGCTCAGGTCCTTGGTTGATGTATCAGGATTTTAGCTGCACCAAGATAGGAAAGATGTTTTCTTCAAGGCTGCCAAATACAAATAGCCAAAACACTAAGAATGTAACATTTATACAATTCTTGGTTGTTTCATGGTTCTTCTTGCTGTAGGTAGTTTATTATATATACATGTAAAAATATGAATGTAAGTGTAAAATATTTAATAAGAAAAAGCAGAAAGGAAAACAAGGAAGGAAGGGAGGAGGGGGAAGAGAGGAAGGGAGAGGGATGGAGGGAAGGGAGGAGAAAAAGGATGTGAAAAGGGGAGAAGGGGAGGAATCATATTTTGGCCTGTAATTCCTTCCTAAGCTAGCATGGTGCACACAAAGCTCTATCCATCCTGATTGTCCCATCAGCCATACAGATGTTTAATGAATCGTATAGTTAAGTGCTATCATAGAACAGGTTATGCGTCACATCATTTCACCCTAATGTTGGGCACTGTAACTAAGGTAGGCTGGACTCAGCCACGTCCAGTACATTAAGTACATTAAATGCACTTTAACCCACAACATTTTCTGTTTGTAAAGTGTTTTTCAGGATGTAACCCCCATGTGAAATGAAGAAGTGAAATCTCTCGGTGTTCACGTGGGGTGAAATGGATCCAGAAATACACAGGAGATGTTAAAAAAAAAAAAAAAATGAAGCCTCATTGAGTAGACCGTAGAAATGATCTGTGAGCAGCTTGGCTGGTGGTGACAACTGATTTTATAATGTTTTCTTTCCATGATAGGCTAAATGACACCGCGTGGATGGTGTGTGTCGTTATGATACAGCCTACGAATAAGATTCATTATGCAGCCAAAGCGAATTGTAGCCATGGTCAGCTTATGAATCTGAAGGCTGGGACATTATCCTTCAGCACCCTGGTAGAGTCAGTATGATCCCAACGGTCCTTACATGAGGGAGACAGGAGTGTCGATGTCAGCATGTGACGGCAAAGGTGGGGCTTGGAAAGACTTAGCCTTGAGGCTGACATATTAGTAACCTCTAGTACATGGGAAAGGGAAGGAAGCGTACTCTTTAGAGCCTCCAGAAGGAGCACATATCTTTAATGTGCTGATTTGGGCTTCTGAAACCCCCAAACACTGTGAGATTGCATTAAACCACAGGCTGCTGGGAAATTGTTAAAGAGAACCACACTAGAATAGCAACATTTCACCATTTATAATAAAAGATCTTGACAAGTCTAACCAGGATGGAAGTTCCTTAATTTTAAAAGACATCTGTATACACACAATGCAAGCATCCTTGCGGCCAAGTGTGCGATTATTTTCCTCTGAGATCATATGTGAAACAGAGACGTTCATTATTCCTGTCTGTATTTAATGCCATACTGGAAAGTCTACCAAATGCCGGAATGCAGGGAAAATGGACGATGAAAATCTTGAAGGGGAATAAAGGAAAAAGTCCATTATTTGCAGATGGCATGATTATGAATAAATATCCAGAAGAATCTGTAATAACTATTGAAGTGGAGATGTGAATTTAGCAAATCAAAAGGATGTGTGGCTCTTTGAAGATCTGACTAATTTCATAACCATTACGCTCAAAGATGAGTCTGGAACATTTTGTTATGTCAAAAATTAAAGCAATGCCCAGAAGTCGAAGAGGATGTGTCAAGATGTTACAGAGAATTGGAGGAGGCTCTCTACTTACTTTATAAAAGAAATTTTATTTTTCAGAATTACTAAAAGCAAGCATTAACATTGAATAAAATGAGACTTCATGAGTCAGTAGTGACAGCAAAGAAATAAAGAGAAGAGAGTCTTTTCTGTTCGATATAAGCTTATATTAATGAATTCATACAAGGATCACAAATAGTTCTTAAACTATTGGAAGGATAGTTAAATGGCACCGAGCCTTTGTTCGGACTCAAAATATCTCTTCACATTTCATTGTCAGGTGTTAATTAAAGACATATAAATGACAACAAGGATAAAGACATATAAATTAATGGTCATTTCACAGTGAATGCCATAGAAGCGAAACAATCAAACCTAATCCATCTGCAGATGACAAGCACGCACCTTCAGATATGTATAGTGGAAAGGCTGGCTAAACCAATGATGGAGAGAGGGAGGAAAACTAGTTACACCATGATAAATAATTCATAGACAGACACCTAGACTAGATGACAGATAAGTAGACTGATAGATGACAAATGGATGCTAACAGATAATAAGTTATAGATAGGTGGTAGCTGAACATATCAATAGATACGTGATATATGACAAGATAAAGGCTTACGCAACCCCTCCCCATGTGTGTGTGTGCACGCGTGTGTGTTAGAGAGAGAGAGAGAGAGAGAGAGAGAGAGAGAGAGAGAGAGAGAGAGAGAGAGAGAGAGACATGAAAGATTTAGAAAAATAAAAGAACTAAAATGTAGATATATATTCATGAATCGAATATGTAGTCTTGTACAATTCTATTATTCCTAAGTATACTTTCTAGGAAAGAGCAGCAAAATAAAAAGAATTCATCTACCCCAAAGAAAATTCCGTATGTATCGTTAAAACTGTACACAGAAATGCAAGCATTAGGAGTGACCAAAAATGGATATGGGCATAGTGCAACAGGCCTGTAATTCTACACCGGCAGGATGGAGGCAGGAGCCTCGGTTGTTTAAGGCTAGCCTCTGCTTTATACTGATCTGAGCATCTATGTCAAAAAAAAAAAAAAAAAAAAAAGAATAAACCCTTGGAAAGGGACGGAGGAGAACAAACATGAGAGAGGAATCAGAACATTCAATAAGACACGGTGTCTCTCCCACAGTCTGTTGAACAAAACCTGTGAGGGAAATGTGTCCACCAGAAATGAAGGTTTGATACGGTACTACAGCAGCTAGTTACATATTACGGGATTTACATAAAGGTCAGCAAATTGGTCAGGGAAGCATGCTTTCATGTATGATTCATGAGCGATCTGCACTAAAGAGTTCTGGATGAAAACATAGTTTTAAGGAATCGTTGCTCAGTCAGTTCTATTTTCTTACATGGAAAAGCAAAACTGCTTTCACTAAAACAGACATAACAGCCAGCTCCAACGAACCTTATGATCTCGGAGACAAGACACCACAGTAAACCTCCAGATTAACACAACAGAGTTCTGTCATGAGACTGTCAGGCAGAGGCCATTCTCACTTAAGATGGACAGAGCTATTTCCCCTAAGAAAATGCTAGTTGTACACGCTGACATTAAGACTTTTCATTTGTCAAGTGGAAATAAAAAAATTAAAGGCAAACAGAGTCATGTAGTCATAATATTTATAATTTGAAAAGGGGTAGTCTCTAAGGAAAAGAAAGAAAGAAAGAGAAAGGAAGGAAGAGAAAAGAAAGGAAAGGAAAAAGAAAAGAAAAGAAGGTAGAGTTGGTCTTCCTGAGGGAGGTAATTCAGACCCAGAAAGACACGCATGGTATATACTCACTTATAAGCAGATATTAGCCATATAATACGGGATAACCACACTACAATGCACAGGCCTAAAGAAGCTAAATAACAAGGAGGACTTTCGGGAGGATACTTAATGCTCACTCAGAAGGGCAAATAGAGTAGACACCAGAAGCGGTTGAAGAGAGGGAACAGTATGGGAACCTGACATAAATGTCCTCTGAATGACTCCACCCAGCAGGGCATCAAAGCAGATGCTAAGACTCACAGTCAGACCTTGGGCAGAGCACCAGGAGTCTTATGAAAGAGTAGGGGGAAAGGAGGACCGTGAGGGCATAGGAGCTCCACAAGGAGACCAACAGAGCCAACAAATCTGGGTCCAGGGGCCTGCAGAGACTGATGCACCAACAAAGGACAATACATAGTGAGAATGTAGACTCCCTGTTCAGACATAGCCAATGGGCAGCTCAGTCTCCATGAGAGCCCCCTAATAAGGAGAGCAGAGTAGGGGTTTGAATATTTACTGCTTGTATTGTCCTTGGTTAGTGCAATAGTTTGAGCAGACCCCCTGGATCCCAATCTACCCATCACGATGTTCTTCTTGTGGGTTTCTAGGACCTTCTGGGTCCTTCTATTTCCCCATTGCCTATATTTCTCTTACCTAGAGTCTCAGGAGGATGTGCTCACATCTATCTCAATCTCCTGGTAAGTGAAGACTTTCATGGGACATGCTTTCGGGGCTAGTGCCCAATTATAAGTGAGTATGTACCATGTGAGTCTTTCTGCTTCTGGGTTAACTCACTCAGTATGATCATTTCTAGTCCCATCCATTTGTCCACAAATTTCAGGATTTCCTTGTTTTTACCCAATGGACAGGACATTCTCCACAGTTATGTGGAGAGCAGCGCCCGGCTTTGACATGAACTCTGGTGCTCCATATTTGACCACCTCCTCTTGGTGGGGAGGCCTGGTGGCACTCAAAGAAAGAATAAGCCGGCTACCAAGAAGAGACTTGATAGCCTACGACCATATAGTGGGGTCCCCCTTGGTCATAGACCTAGGGGAGGGGAATAGGGTGAAAGCGGGAGGGATGGAGGAATGGGAGCATACAAGTGATGGGATAACAATTAAGTTGTAAGCTGAATAAATTAATAAAATTAAAATTAGAAAAATAAGGAGAGCAGAGGATGTCTCTGACATGAACTCTGGTGTCCTCTATTTGATCACTTCCCCCTTTTGGGGTCACAGAGGAAGAGGATGATGGCAGTCCTAATGAGACCTAATAGTCTGTGGTCAGGTGGTAGAGGAGGAAGGCTCCCCTTCTGAGAAGACTAGGGGAATAGAGGGAAAAGGGAGGGGGTGGGACTGGGAGGAGACGAGGGAGAGGTTACAATTGGGATGTGATATGAATAAATTATAAAAATTAAAAATCTTAAAAAGAAGAAAAGAAAAACTGATCTGAGTACTTGGTTACAACTTTCATCCAAACAGGCCCATAAGCATATAAGGACATCGCGGGCCAGTAGTGAATTAGGCATGAATAATACGTGACATTCATAACAACCAAGATGAAAATGAAGAGATCTTGATTTTCATAATACACAGTTCTGCACTGGCAGCTCCAACTGGCAGTTGGTGGGGGGGTGGTGGGATTCTTTTTTATTTTTTATTTTTAAATTTGTTTACATCCTGATTGTAGCCCCCTCCCTTGTCACCTGCCAGCTCCGCCAGGGGTGGGACTCTTAATGTCAATATTTACTTGTGAACAGACAGGCATAACTAAAGAACTGGTTGAAAAACAAAGCTACCTACTGTGCTCATCTTTCCAAGTTCCTTTCTTCGCTTTTGTGACAAAGCATGGACTGAGAGCAACTTGCAGGAGGAAAGAGTTTAGATGGTTTACAGATTACAATCCAGTATCAATGGAAGCCAAGGCAGGAAGGGACGGATGCGGAGACTCAAGCAGAGACCGCGGAGGAACACCGCATGCTTGCTTGCCTCCTCTGACTTGCTCAGCAACTTTTCTCATACAGCCTGGTCTGCCTGCCTAGGGATGACACCACCTGTAGTGGGCTGGACCCTCTCACTAATTAGCAATGAAGAAACTGGCCCACAATCTTGTCCACAGGCCAGTCCATTAGAAGCAGTACCTCAGCTGAGATTCCCTCTTCCCAAATGACTACAGTTTGTGTCAAATTGCCAAAAATAGAAGAAAATTAGAAAAAAAAAAAAAAACAACAAAAAAGCCCTCAAATTGCCAAAAATAGAAAAAACCAACAACAACAACAACAAAAAACTCCTCTAAGCAACACAAGTAGTTGTTTTGTTGTTTGTTGTAAGAGATGTGAACTATGTGTGATTGCTGCCAGGCTATCAACTTTGCAAGCTCTTTGAACTCTTTTTTTTTTTTTTTTTTTTTAAACCAGGACCAAAGGTGTGTGCAACTCTTAACTCTTAAGCTTCTCTGCAAAGAGTGATGGGGAAATAAAAGGTGGTGTTTTGAGTCCCTGACTTTCTTATCTGGTGCATGAATGCTATTTTTCAGTTTTATTATATTTACATTATGATAACACTGTGGCTCTTGGTATTATTGTTAATACTGTGTGTGTGTGCCCATGTGTGCCGGTGTGTGTGTGTGTGTCTGTGTGTGTGTGTGTGTGTGCACGCACACATGTGTGTGTGTGTACAGACATGTACATGTTGACGCTGGAGAACAACCTTCAGGTGTGGGTACTCTCTTTCCAAATCTTGTTGGAAACAGGATCTCTCGTTTCTGCTGTGCTTTATATACTCTACACTTGCTGGCCTATGAGTTTCCTGTTGAGTCTCCTGTCTACTTCCCATCTCAGTGGAGGAGTGCCGGGAATGCAGACGCTTGCCCCTCCATCTGGCCTTTTTATATAGAGTTCTGGGGATCAAACTCCTATTGTCAGTTATGTACCGCAAGAACTTTTACACACTGAACGATCCCACTGCATCTTAAAGTCATACTTCAGTATGATTATTTCATTGTCATTATATTTTATTGCACTTATTGGTCATAGATGATTTGGCTGGCGCTCTGTTTTCTCCTGCCCACCCTTCTCTCTTGCATTTGCATATACACAGACACACAGACACACCCAAACCTCCCAGTTATGAATGGCTGAGAAAATGGCTTATTACCCTGTTTTCCAAAGACTGCTAAAGAGTTCAAGCTTTCCCAAAGACCAAGACACATGTCATTCATCACTGTGTATGTTGCATGGTCCATAAGGAGCTAATTTAAATTTCTTCCCACTGAGTAATACTGCAGGTCACGTCCTTATGTCAACATTTGCTTTGAGTTCTTTTCCACTTGGTGGGGTTTATAACATGTGTAAAATATTTTCTTGGCTCTTCAAGAGTAGGTTACATATGCATGTAAAAGCAAGAAGGAAATTAGTATATACTTTTCCAAAAAAAAAAAAAGCCTTTCAAAAATGAATGATCACTTTATTAGTTTCTCAGATAAAATTAACTCCATCACTTGAAAGAAATACAACACTCATATTTAATGCAAAGTATTGAGATGAGAGAATGAAATATGTCTATATTCATAATTCATCACAACATTTTATATTCAATTTTCACTTTGCCAGGATGCATCCATCACTGTAATTTAGAAAAATAGAAGAATCATTAATACTTTATGAAAAAAAAATGTCAGGGGATAGGCAGAATTCCTTCTAGCAGAGGTTTTATTTCAACACGTTATATTTTCAATTCTTTGATGAAGACAAAAATCTCAAGGGGGAAAATTAAATGTTGCAATATGTCCTTTTAATATATAAAATATAAAGGCTTAACCATCTAAGTACCACCAGCTCTCTGAGTCCATCCACTCCAGGCACTGACCATGGGAGCTGACCACTGGACAACTCGGAAAGGTCCTTTTCCTTCTGAGTCATGTTGCCATGGACAGGCAGCAACATCTCTCTGGGGACTGGCCTCCAGCAGCATTTTGTAAATTACTTACCATATATCAGTCTCCACTCAGTAGACTATAAGTCGTAGGTGCTTTCTATTGGCCAAACCTCGGGATATTTATAAAATGGAAGATAATGGTTTCCAGCAGGACAACCTAACCAAATGAAGACACACATGTGGAGAATAAAAACGAACCAGGTTTCCCCCGTGGAACCCCCTTCCCTCTTGACTTTCCAGTTCTGCCAAGAGAAACTAAAATTGTAAGCGTATTTTAACGTAAACCTATTTTATTTGACTCAAATAAATAATCAACAGTATCTCGAGACTTCTTTGCGTTTAAGCCATGTTTCCTGCTAATTGCTCAGCTGACTCTCTAGCAAGCCTGTAATCGTCCACTCGAGCCCTCCTGGAGCCTAGTTCTGACTTGTCATGTGTTGGAGACCAGAGCAGTGGACCCGCACAAAACTTGCTCTACATGAAAGCCTTTTGAGCTGGTCTTTCTGCAGATTCAATTCCTTTAACAGCTAAGAAACCACGAAGAGTGCAATGCAGGAAGCTTTGATGTAATGAAAAGAGACCGGGCCTCCATCATTCACCACTGTAAATTACATTTCTCTGAAATGAAGTCGTAAATATGGACTTTATTACTCTATTTATAAGCTTAGATTAAAAAAAATTTCAACTTAAAAGCAGCATCACCTTTTAAGGAAATGGGGGGCATACATCCAGGTTCGCAGGCAGGTAGAATCCAAACAGGTTCAACACACAGCCATTTAGTGGTGTGATTTTTCTGATAAGTGATAAACATGAATTCAGTTTGGGATTTTAAAAAATGGTACTGAGGCTGTTGCACGAAAATGCACACTATTGGAAAAACTTCACTACAGAAGAATCATATTGCTGAACAGCAGCAAAAACACGAGAAGAGCCTCTGTCTCAGTTTCCCCATTGTCCTATCTTACTAAATGCGAAGGACAGAGAGCATCACACAGAAGCCACACAAGATACCAGTGAGTCCCACCAGGTCTCCCCCTCCAGGGGACATGGTCAAATGTGAGGCACCAGAGTACGTGAGAAAGTCGTATCCCAGTCTCCACTCAGCTGTGGAGAATGTTCTGACTGTTGGCTAGATCTGGGTAGGGGTTTAAAGTTTACCGCCTGTATTGTCCTTGGCTGGTGCCTTAGTTTGAGCGGGACCCCTGGGCCCAAATCTGCCTATCATAATGTTCTACTTGTAGGTTTCTAGGACCCTCTGGATCCTTCTACTTTGCTATTCTCCCATGCTTCTCTCATCTAGAGTCCCAATAGGATGTCCTCTCCTCTGTCCCAGTTTCCTGGTGGCACTCAGAGGAAGGACAGCAGGTTACCAAGAAGAGACTTGATACCCTATGAGCATATACAGGGGAGGTAATCCCCCTCAGGAACAGTCATAGGGGAGGGAAATAAGGGGAAAATGGAAGGGAGGGACGAATGGGAGGACACAAGGGATGGGATAACCATTGAGATGTAACAAGAATAAATTAATAAAAAAAAAATTTTAAAAAAGAAAAAGAAAAAAGAAAAAACAAATGTCCCTAGACTTTAAAAAGAAAAAAAAAAAAAGAAAAAAAAAAGATACCAGTGAGTCTGAGGACCAAAATCTGAGACAGAAGTGAGGATATGTAAGCTCCTCAAAAGCAAATAACGCCAGAGTTGAGGCAGATAGAGTTACTATTGTCTTTCTATCAAAGCAGACTTCAGGGAATACATGGCCTACAGCCATTAAAATATATGGCAAAGCAACGAGAGGCACTAAATTTTTATCCTTTACATGAAAAACAGCATGGATTTGAGGAAAACGCCACCAGTGATTGGGGGAAATCTTCAGCATATCTAATCCCCACATGAGACGAGACTGCTGGAGGTAGGAGCAATGAGCCAACATGGCTACTGGGGTTGGTTTGGTGGTATCTGTATACAAATGCTAAATTCTGGGCCCTAATATATGGTTGTAGACCAGATGAGCGCACTCTTGTGCATACCGTTCTTTGTTGTATAACTTTTGCTCCTCAATCATCTCTGATTGGTTTATAAAGAAGGCTGGATGGCCTGTAACTGGCAGAAGAGAAATAGACAGAGCTTCAGTTCCCAGGCTTGGGGCCCTCAGGTAGGGACCAAGAGGTGAAGCAGAAGCAAGAAGAGGGGAGAAGAGAGAAGAAGGAAGATGGAGAGAGGGGATGCGGAGAAAGGATGTGGCCTGATGGACCAGACCCAGCCAAGACAGGATGAATTTTGGCAAGTAACTTGGGGGAATGCAGCTGGGAGGCAGCCAGACTAGCCAGGTCACAGAAAAGCCCTCTAGAATTAATATCTATTCTACAACGTATGGCGATGCTCTCACAGCTTCCATGGAAGGTGCTAGAACTAGAAATGGTGTCTCTAAGAAAATGATTTTCCTGTCCTCCAAGACACTCCAAAGAGTAAATGCTCTTGAGTTTTCAATTTATTGGCACCCATTTCACAGTTATATTTTAAGCATCATGTATGTGGCCAGCATCATGGTTTTTTCCTGAGGATTCAGGGTACTGAGGCATTACTCAAAAGAAAAAACTTCTTGGTAATCATGGAGGCTACAGGATTTTGTTGTTGTTGTTGTTGTTTTAGGAAAAACCTTAGGAAAAAACCTAACATCCAATATTATTTACAAAATTAATGATAACAGTAGTGGACTGTCCTGAAAGCTTGTGAAGTATCACTTATTTGTCATAGGCTCACTTCCTTTCTGTGCCTTAAGTCCTCTGTCTGGAGTCCTTAACATATGTCTTCTCTCATTTTGCTTCAACCTTATTGAACTTTCAACATGGCTGATGATTGGTTTTTTGTTTGTTTGTGGCTTCTGTTGATGTGACAGCATCCTTCTGAGAGGTGTCTCATCTTCTTTATTAACTAGGTATTGTTAAGGGCATGGGGTGCAGGCCAGGTCACAGACTGATAGGAACAGAGGCTGTGGATACAAATTTCCCACATTAGAGGAGCCAAAACACAGCCTTGGTGATCCAAAGTTTTGATGGAATCAAATGAATAGTGACAGCAACACACAGCACAGCAAAGTCTGGGAAGAACAAGTGTCTTGGATAGAAAAACTGGAGGACAAGTTGACTCCATTGACATTTCTTCTGAGATGGTTGTTTGCCAAGAGGTTTAAATACTATATTGCAAGTTTTCTTATAGAATAAAAACTTCTAAAGTAAGCACAATACAGTTACTTAAGTCATTACTACTTAATTGTTATAATTTTCAGTTAAGAAGCTGGTTTTCTTTATGTAAGTTACCAATAGATATGAAAGTATTAAATACAAATTTAAAATATGAAATGTCCATTTCTAGTCTACTGTAGAGCTTACTTCTTTGCACCCTGCCTGACATGTGACTTCAAGACAAAGGATAAAACCTCTACTCTTTGAAAGGCAGTGTGAAAAGGATAAAAGTAGATGATATCTATAAAGGACATGCCTGATAGAGAACAATTACATAAAGTTTACAATGAACTCACTAAACGAAAATGTAGAAAACAAACCATTTAATTAAAGAAAAGCAGAGCGAAGAATTTCAACAGTAAATACATATCCAGTGAGTATGAGAACAGACTTCCTTTCATATCTCATCAGGGAAATGTGAACTGGAACATAAATGAAATATCTGTGAAAGCTAATTTTGCTTGTCAGCTTGACCACATTCAGAATGAACTAAAACCAAAGATGTAGAGCACTCCCATGAAGGATTTTCTTTACTAAGTTACTAAAAGCAGGAAGATCCAAGATAAATGTGTGCAGTACCTTCTGGTGGCAGCCTGGGTAAATGATGTGGGATAAGAAAATTTTGCTTTCTGCCTACCTGTGTTCACTCTTGCTGGTGAGTTCATCCATGTTGTTGCAGCATTACTATCCTCGTATTAGAACCAATTGCTTCATGATTCTAAGATAGACCAATGGTCAACATCTTTCAAAGAATCCTCTAAGACTTGATGACAGATTGGGACTGATGAGACATCCAGAATGCCTAATGGGGAGATGGAGGACCACAAAGATGATTTTCTCAAGATACAGATTATCCATTGTACCTTGGGATTTCCATGAAGGTAAGAAATATGGCCACACACTTTACAACTGTGGTGATCCTATTTTGACACTTTCCCCCATGGGTGAACAAAAGGAGCAGAATGAGAAATACATACACAGAAAAAGAACATTCTGAAACTCCTTCTATGAAGTTAGCATCCCTCTAATACAAAAAACAAATAAACACACACATGTGAACCCTTGCATGTGTCCCCCATACACACACAAAGAAGAAGATGAAGACAGAGGAAGAAAGAAGAGGAGGAAGGGAAAAGGAAGAGGAGGAGGAGAAGAAGTAGAAGAAGAGGAAGAAGAAGAAGACAATGACTATAGGCCTCTATCCCTAATGAACATAGACTCAAAAATGTTAAAAAAACAAAAACAAAAAACTTGCAAACAGAATGCAGACATATAGCAAAAGGATTATCCACCTTGACCATGTTAACTTTATTCCTGAAATGCAAGGATAGTTCAACATATTGAAAGAAAATATAAATATAATAAGCCACATAAATGGACTTAAAGACAAAAATCAGATAATTGTCTCAATAGCTACAGAAAAAAATCCTCTCACAAAATCTAACATGCCGCCGGGCGTGATGGCGCACGCCTTTAATCCCAGCACTCGGGAGGCAGAGGCAGGCGGATTGCTATGAGTTCGAGGCCAGCCTGGTCTACAAAGTGAGTCCAGGATGGCCAAGGCTACACAGAGAAACCCTGTCTCGAAAAACCAAAAAAAAAAAAAAAAAAAAAAAAAAAAAAAAAAAAAAAAAAACCAACATGCCCTCATGATAAAAGTCTTAGAGCACATAGGGCTAGAGGAAACATACTTCAACATAATAAAGACTATATGTGAGAAACCCACAGCTAACATCATCCTAAATTAAAAGGATTGAAGCAATCCCAGTGATGTCAGGAAGGAGACAGGGATGTCTGTGCCCCAATTCCTTTTCTGTGTTGTGCTAGAAGTACTAGCTGGAGCAATAAGACAAGAGAAGTAAATTCAAGAGATATAAATGGAGAAAAAAGACATCAAACTATCCCTATTTGCAGATTATATGATAATACACATCAGAGATCCTAAAAATTCTACTAAAAAACTGGAAATAACAAACAAATTCAGCAATGTGTCAGGATATAGAATCAACTTGCAGAAATAATAACTTTTTTTTTTAACCAGCAATAAATACACAGAGAAGGGGATAAATGGCATGCTCCCATTCACAATAGTATTAAACAAAATAAAATATATAGGAAGAAAACTAACTAAGCATCTTGGGGAGGTGGCACATGCATGTAATCTCAACACTTCAGGAGCTAGAGGCAGAAGGACCTCTGTGAGTTTGAGAACAGCCTAGTCTGCAAAGGGAGTCCAGGACAGCCAGGGCTACACAGAAAAACTCTGTCTTGAAAACAAAACAAAACAAACAAACAAAAGTAACCAAGGAAGTTGAGGACTTCTACAATGAAAACTTTAAATTACCAAACAGAGAAATATACTATAAAATGAAAAAATATTCCATGATCATTGGTAAAATCAGTATCATGAAAATGATCACTTTACCAAAAGTTATTTATGATTCAATGCAAAATCTCTACCTTATTACTTACAGAAATAGAACATACTATCTTTAATATGTAATCACAAAAGACTTGATACAAACAAAAAATATCCTGAACAAAATAGCAATGCTGGAGAGATTAAAAATCCAGATCTTAAACTATATTAAGGAGTCCTCATGGTAAAAAAACAAAACAATATGGTACTGGCACAAAAGAGGCATGTAGACCAATGGCACAGAACTGAAGTCCCAAACATGAGTACATTTTATATCAGTCACTTAATATTTGATGAAGAGGCAAAAAATAGAAGCTGGAGAAATGAAAGCATCTTCAACAAATGGAGCTTGGAAAACCAAATGTCCACATGCAGAAAATGAAAGTAGACCAGTATCTAGCACCTTGCACAAAAACTAACTTTAAATGGATCAAAGACCTAAACTTGAAACTTGAAACTGCTACAAGAAAATACAGGCAGTGCCCTACATGATAGAGGTATAGGAATATGACTCTATTAGCCCAAGAATTAAGAACAACAATTGACAAGTGGGACTTCATTAACACTAGAAAGCTTCCTCAGAGGTAAAGAAACCACCAAGTGGTTGAAGATGAAGCTCACAGAATGGGACAGAATCTTTGCCAGCTTTGCATCTTACCAAGGTTTAATATCCAGAATATATAAAGAGCTAAAAGTAATAGTCAAGAAAAAGAAAACAAATGACCCATTCAGAAATAGGCCTGGGATCTGAATAGAGAGCTCTCAAAAGAGAAAAATAGCTAATAAATATCTCAAAAAAATGTTTCATCATCCTTATCAATTAGAGAAATAAAAGTCAAAACAACTTTGAGATTTTTATCTTACCCCAGTCATAGTGGCAAAGATCAACAAACCAACCAACACCAAATCTGGAGCAGGTGTGTAGAAAAGGTAATCCTCATTCACTGCTGGTGGGATTGCAAGTGGGTGTAAGCACTATAGAAATTATTGTGGAGAATTCTCAAAAGCCACAAACAAAACATACATCCTAATCCATGGATATTTGCTCATCCATGTTTATGGCTGCTTTATTCCCAACATTTAAGACATTGAAACAACCTCTACATCCTTCAACCAAATGGATAATGAAAACATTGGTGTGTATACATTATAGAACACTGTCCAACTGTAAAATAAAAGTAAAATTTAAAGTGTTTTCAGGTCAATGGATGGAACTGAAAATTATTGTACTTAACAAGGTAATTCAGACCCAGAAAGACAAACTCCATAGGATCTCTCTTATTGGAGCCCCTACAGACGTAAGTAGATATCTTGGAGCAACCGTAGAAACCAGGAAACAAAGAGACAGCACTGTTGTGGAAGGATGAGAGGTGAGAGCAACAGGAAACTGAATAGCAAGGAATAAGTAATATGACTGGGAAATGGGGAAAGGAGGGCATCTAAGGAAGGATTGGAGATAGAGATAAGTGCAGTAGAGGAATGAGGGATGAGGGATGAGGGAGGGTAAAATAACAGGAAGGATATCTGAAAAAGTCCTAAGGAATCATCTTATCATTCATCTGCATGAAAGAACATATGTCTGTATTGACATACTTATGTTTTAAATTAAGTTTTCTGATTTGGAACTGACAATGCTCCCTCCAATAGTTAAATATCGCCTAACAGAAATCTTAATACCAGATATGAGAAGCCGTGTTTGAGTTGTTGGTCAAGGTTGTCCAAGAGAGTACTAAAACATTAAAGGCTATTTCTATTTCCCTTGGCTGCCCCTCCGAGATGTGAGAGGTAAGTCACCGTTTCACACTTCAGACACTGTGCCCAGATACCCCTGAGATAGGACTGACCTGAATGCCCCGAGGACATGCAAGAAGGTGTGATGCAGACTTCCAAGGGAGGGAAGCCACCAACAGTCGCATCCATCCATGGTGTCTATGAACCATAACAACAACCAGAATGGCAGGATAAGCCTAGGGTACAATAGTGGCACCCATACCTTGGCAGTAACCAATACCTTTCTATTTGGACTTAAGGTCTGCTCGACAAAAAAGAAACCATACCTGGTATTAGAAATCTAGCCAATTATCCAGGACCAGTGAAACAATGATCTTGAAGGAGAAGCTATAACCAGTACTTTGTTCAACCAGCATAATCTGTAATTACACTCTAAGTAGTCCTCCGCCTTCATTGAGAAAACTGCTCTTGGAAAAGACAGACAAAAACACAACCTGTCAAATTTCATAATTGTGGAGCCTAGTCCCCATGGCTATGTCTACAAAACTCCCTCACTAAGACTTAGAGAATATTGTAGAAGAGGGAGGTTGTAAGAGCCAGAGCATCATGGAGTTTGCTGTGAGGTTGTGTCTCCTAGGAATGTCAAAGGATGCACCCATGATGTCTCAGCAACATGAGCTCCCAAACATGTGCTGAACAAGCACAGAAACAATAGACATGCCAAAGTGGACAGGCAAAAGTCCAAGAGGCCTCAGTCCTACACAGGCAACTAAGGAATGCTGAAGGTGGGAGAAATAGTCTTCCCCAGGGAAGAGCACACTAATTGGGTATCTAGTGTTAAATGGTCAGCCCTGAAAATAGATACCAGGGACGTTATACAGACCAAGCAGATTGTATTTATGAATATATATATATGCAAATACATTAGTGTGTATGTATGTATGTATGTATGCATGTTTATATGTATGTATATAAAACTAATTCATAAAAAAGAGGTCATACATTTGAGAGAGCAAGGAGGGATATACGGGAGGATTCACAGAAAGGAAAGAGAAAAGAGAAATGATATAAGTATTATAATATCAAAAAGGAAAGAAAAAATAAAAAATGTTAGATTAGTGACTATTGTGGGCATCAGAATTCACACACACACACACACACACACACACACACTAGCCAAATGTGTTGGTATTCTGTGCAATGAAGATTGATCTACTTTTAAGCCATATAGCTTGATGTAGGTAGCAAAACCCACCTTATGGATGCCCTGAAAGCAAGTTCCACCCATTCTGTAGCCCCACGCCATAGTTCAACACACGTGAACCCCTGCTCTTCAGACAGAATCTTTGCTAACCTAAAGAGCGTTGTGTAAATCAGATTGTACACAATGAAATGGACTCATAGCATTACTACTAATATTCTAAGGTGCAGATCAAGTTTCTAGGTGCTATTTGGTGACAAAGATGATCTTGATCCGTAGATACTGCTGGGTTCCTAGATTAGCTTACAACTACCCAGGAGGACCTGACAGAGCCTTGAAATAATCGTTAAAAATAGCGTTTGAGATCTCACCTTCACATTAGAAAGCTTGGAGCCTTCTAACACGGATTAAAAACACAACTTTAACTTGAAACGTGGATCCGTGCTTCTGGGGTATGAGTGGATGGATGTCTCTCAGTAAGAACTGCTGGGTTGTTGCTTATTATTTTTGTTTTGTTTGTCTTAGGAAAATAATAACAGTGGTCTGTCTGGAACCTCTGCTTTGGTAACCTTATTTTCACAGAAACTAAAAAAGAAAACACACATTAAGGCTTGCAGGTAGCACAGTGGTTCACTACAGAGAGGGAGGGAACCTGAGTGAATTCCCACACTACTTTCTCCTTCTGATCTAATACTCAATGGGTGCCAGGACCTAGTTAAATAAGATTCTCATATTTTTTTTTCCATTTTAGAAGACCTGATGGAGTAATGCCTCAAGATGATCATTGAACTTTTGTTATTTTAATTGCATGCCTGTCAATATGTCTGTAGGGATTCATTAGACATTGCTCTTGATACAATTTAAAGATTGTTTTTTTTTTTTTTTTTTTTTTTTTTTTTTTTTTTTTGCCTCTCAGCTCACGATCATTCAGTTTAGAGAGTGGAATTCTTAGAACTGTACTTTGCTGCTTAATAGGATTATAGCTCACCTTCTGGAGAATGCTAGCGCTGAATGCTTTATTCTTGGCTTTATGCTTTTAATAGTTCATTTTGTTCCAACCTGTTACTGTTTGCCACCCCCCTCCATCAATACATAAGAAATATTCTATATTCTAAGAGCCTTTCGCTGGCCTGCTGTGTCCTAGAGAAATATTAGTGAAAATAAAATGAAAAGGGAAAAGAAGCTCCATCTTGTGTAAAATAAATTCACCCTAGAAGATAAAAAGGAGATAATGTGCAATATTCACTTGAAAAAATCAATTTTTCTGGCACTTTTGCCCGAGGGTGGGCTATGTAGTCTTTTATAATCTCACTGTCCTGTGTGTTATTTACAAATTTCTTGTAAAAAAAAGAAAAAGATGGGGGAGGGAGGAACAAACAGCAATTGAGACAATCATACACACTGAAATTGGGGGTTGTGTCTTCCCTTTGTTTCAATGCATAGGTAGCTGAGGTTTTCTGTAAGAAAAAAAGTATTGGGAAATAAGAGGAAATGAATTATTGCCAGAAAAATAAATAGAATGATGTCTGAACATATACATTAAATTATCTTCCTAGGGGCTTTTTGTGAACACGAGTCTGATAGTGCACTTCAATGCATTTACATCTTGGAATTTTAAAAAGCCTGTCTATCGGTGAGCTTTCTGAATGGGTTTTCAATTGCACAAATGGTCTCCCTCGCATGGAAAGCAATACTGTGTTTTGAAAGGCAACATACCTATTGTGCTGTCCACATGGGACTATCAAGGCTTATTGGCTATCAACAATTGCCTTAGAAATGAAAAACATTGTTTGTATCAAAGAGCTGTTTGAGTCTACAGGAAAAGCTTCGTAGCCTGCCAATCATCCACATATCCTGAGGATTATATTGTTAATAGTTTTATGCAATTCTCATGCAGAAGATGACAATGACTCTGGTGAGTTATAGAACCCCACGGTGTTTTCACTCTGCCTGGGTTGTACTTCCTGACACTGCTGACATCAGAATCTTTCTGCGGTGGGAGGAACTGTTGTCCTCCTATTTTTAGATAGTGGAAGTCTGTCCAGCAATTGTTACTGTCAGTGACTTGAAATAACTCTCCCTTCCTGATTTCAGGAGGGGGGAAATCACTTTTTTTTTTCAGTTCAGTGGGGCATTAAGAAAAACAGTTATTACAAATATCTGCCTAGATTATAGGTTTAGAAAAACAGCAAATGGAATAATGTCCTAGATTCTTAGCCAAAGTCACCAGGGCTACTAAGTTCCCAGAACAGAGACACAACCTGGATATTTGCAAGGCAGTATTTTTAGATGTTTGTCATTTTAACGGATGGTTTATAGGAAAAGCTTCCTCATCCACTTTGAAATCATGAAGTTGAGCTGGGCTGTCAGTGCAAAATGTATTTCTTATTTCAGAAAACAGCATCTAGAATTTCCTTATTAACGTAGTTATGCCATAGCAGAAACTACTCGGGAGTCACAGACATGCCTGTGTCATTCAGCCGTCTATTTATCCAGCTAGTGCGTGAGAGTGAGCTACTGCAAAGCCAGATATGAGCAGAGGTATTATTTGATAAATAGATAACAGGATACGTAATGAAGGGTTAAGTGTTACCAGACACTCTTGGGATCTCTGGGGCACATTTTTAAAGGATCTCTTATCTTCTTATCCTTGCATAAGATTAATTCTGATTATTAACAGAAAGAGACATTTCTTTTTAATCCAAAACATACAGACTTGATATTTCAAAAACTGAAAAGTAAAAGGAAATAAATGGAAACGGGATTAGGATGGTGCAGAGAATACTATTGTTCTCATTTATAAAGTAAAACACATGAGCACTGTGTGTGTTCACTGGAGAAAGAATGGTGCTATGGGAGGTACTGTGTTTGGGGAGTTTACTTAGCCATATATATATATGTATATGTATATATATGTATATATATAATATATATGTATATGTATATATATGTACATATATAATATATATGTATATATGATCACAAATATATGTGAATATATTTTAGTACATACATTGAAGCTATACAACATACAGCACACAGTATAGAGAGAAGCAGTACATAGATATTTGATGTTTTACTATAATTTATCATTACTCATATTCACAAATTTTCAGAAGAACACAGTGTGACCCCAAATGGATCCCTGAACTCTTCACTCCCTAGAACTCTACCCTTAATTTCCAGTAAGTCCCAAGTTGACTGGCTGAGTCAACACATTTCCTCATTGACCCAGTGTTGAGGGACATCAAGATGGAGGTGATAGGGAAACTCAATTCATTCATTCCATTTTTCTATGTGACAAAAAAAAAATCACATTTTGGATAGTTTTCAGGGCCAAAGAAACCAGGGTAAAGTAAAGTGGTCAGCTATGGAGTTTTCGGGGTTCTTGTCTAGAGAGGAAACAAAGTGGTAAAAACAGATATTAGGATAGAAACATTTGGAGAAAACAAAGTGGAGACTGTGTTGGTAGATGCACAAGGAAGGACCAATAGGTTAACCAGAAACTGGGGATCAACCATTAGTTCAACTCTGACTCATGTATGCCCAAGGCAGCAAAGCTCACCTGAGTCCACTTCCGTGCTGGCTTTTATTCACTTACTCTGCTTCTGTAACACCTCCACCCCAACCCGGATACTTGAAAAATACACTTTCTTACAGAAGTGACAAGGGTGAAACACTTTCTGGGCAGAGCTGAGTGAGAAGCTTGGCTTATAAATCTGTGGAAGAAGGAGGAGGCTGGACCCAGGCCTAATGAGGAGGAAGCCACAAGTACCCACAACCCTCAACCCTTCAATTCTTGGTAAGCCTAGTTTCAATGTTGCAATGTATCCCATAGGCTCCTGAGGTTGAGCATATAGTTCCCAGCTGGTAGCGAACCTTTGAAGGCTGTTGAACAGGTGGGAAGCAGAGACTCAGTAGGAGAATTGGGTCATTTTGGGGGGGGACGGGTGTAGGCCTTTAGGTTTTGGTAGGATGGCCCACATCTCTACTTCCTCATTGCAGATGTGATGTGACCAGATGCCCCATGCTCCTGCCACCATTGGACTGTATCCCTTCAGATTGAGAGCCAAGTCGGAGCTCAAGCCACGTCGGAGCTTCTCTTTCTTTAAGTTGCTTTTGTCAAGCATGTCAAGCATTCTTGTGACAGCAATGAGAAAAGCAACCAATGCAGTAAGAAAGAAGTCCAAGGCAGAAACACAGCCCTGGCTTAATGAAGAGCATTCTATACTCTTCTTATATCGGGGGTGTAGGATTACAATGGGGCATTGATATACCAGGGGGCAGCAGAGAAGAAGAGATATGAGTATATTTCAAGGAAAAGGCAGACAGGACCAGAAGTTGGAAGGCAAGGATACAGGCATGAACTGATGAGAGCATCACTCGGGCATGAATGACAGGATGAGGTAGAACAGGAAGAGGAGTAGATGAGGAAACAGGAAGAGGAAGGACAACAGGAAGAGGAAGGACATGGACATTTAAGTGTGACTACGTATCCGGGAGGGTTTAGAAACAGGCCAGTCCTTTGCTTACTCCCATCACTCTTGAGTTTTATTCCAAGTAGGCCCTTCCTGGAAATAATTGTGCTATTTTTATCTTTTCTTCCACTTGTTTTCTCTGTCCTGCTGACCCCTTGGGTCTTTGGTGGTGAATTCAACGCTACTAAGGGCCCTGTGACATCAGACCCTTTAGTTTGCAAAGCATCTGTATCACAGCTTCCAGGATTGCATTGCAAAAGGAGAGTTTGCAGTGTGCTAAAACTCAGATGTCCCGCAACTCTTTAAAAGGGGGTCGGGGTGCGCACAGGGGTGGGATGTGATGTTTAATATGAAACGGTGAATGACTGCAGCATTGTTTTACTCACACAAGGACTCCTTTCCTCTCCATGTTCCTACATCATGGTTCACAGGCTCAGCAGACAGAACGACTTTTGTGCTTTTCTGTATGAAAGCTTATATACTGGAGTAGTAGCAGAGGTTCTGAGACAAAGAACGAGAAATATGAACTTTGTCAATTATCAGAGCCATCTTAGAAGCTTACATCGGATTGAGACATCTTGTTTCCCCCAACAGGATTGGTTTTTTTTTTTTCTGCTTCCTTTTTTTGCCCCACCTTCTTCATTCTCACCCCTCCCATTTCCTCCCTCCCTCCCTCCCTCCCTCATAACATATACTGATGTCTTGCAATGTTCTAGCCCTTGGTTCAGAGAAAATTGCAGTGATAAAATGCCTGACCAACGCAACATGGAGAAGGGGGCGCGTGGTGTTGTTTCTCAGGGCTGGAGGGAGTCCAGTTCGTCACAGCGGAGGGAGCAGAGTGTAAGGTAGATGATCGAGACCGCTGCTGGTGGGATGGCAGCACCTACATCCAAGGTTGTTCTGCCCTTCTCCAGGAAACCTGCTGGGAAACGCCTGCATTGATAGGCCGAGGGCCGATTCCAGATAGAGTCAACTGGACCATGAAGATGGGTCATCGCATAGAACTACTGTCTTCTCCCACACAGTACAGAATATATGTCAGGTGAAAATAATAGTTTAAAATTTTATCCATATTTAATACAAGTGCTGTGGGAGAACTGATGGTGGGTGCTATAGAGGAGAGTACAGGAATTACCAAAATAAACAGGTCCCCCAAATCATGAAGGTAACAGATAGTAATGTGATAAAGCTGATATGTTGGAAGAAGAAGAAAATGCCAGGAATCTATTTCAGAGGGACTAGGAAAGGTACGGTGTGAAAATAAAATCACTCAAAGAGCTAAAGAAATCTCACTAGCACCTGGCTCCTGTTTGTGGTCCCTGGGAGTCAGGCAGGAGCTGACACCAGAGAGTTCCAAGAGTGAGAGGATGGTTCAGTCTCAGGACCTATGTTAGTGAGATATACAATAATAGCGGGCGAAAGGAGAAAGAGCAGTCTGCTTGTGATAACAGAGGCAGGAAAGACATTAAAGCAAACACGCATGAAAAGCTCTTGGCAAGAAGACTCAAATCTCGTACTTCCCAGTGGTTCTTGACTAAAGATGCCAAGTACCTATATGATAGTATGTAAAATATTTTCTCTGAAATTTTGAATGAGTTGCCTCTGTTACCGTGTTTTTTTATTTGTTTGTTTGTTTGTTTGTTTTTATGTTATAATAGCAATTTTAGCCAAGACGAAGAAAAATGAAAGGAAATTAGGTAACCTCGCCAGAAGAAAAGAAGGGGCTATGTTTTGCTCAGAGAATTTTCAATTTTCCAGTAAACAAATAGATGTGATGTGAAGGGTTAATGTATCCTCTGCCAACTGTACCCTTGGTTAGAGCAGAGAAGCCTGTTCACCAGATCTCCACTGATAAAACAACTCTAAGGTGGTAACAGCTTTATGCCTGAGTTAGAGAGCAAAGCAAATGTCTGTCTTCTTCAACTCCCTTTTATCACCAGGCCTTTCTTTAAATTCTTTGGCAATTTGCACATCAGTTGCCACACAATGTGTGTATGCATCCTGCTAATGCTGCATGGAACACAATCCTGTGAGGCCTCTTTCCTGTTTTTGAAAACATGTTCAGTGTGTGGTGGTTACAAACTATGGGGACTGCAGACTTGCTCCAGTAGTCTTTCAGGGATTTCACAAAGAATTTTATAAAAATATCCACCCTCAGATAAAAGGCAACATCCCAAACAATGGCTTTGAATGTTAACCACAGTCCTGAATACATAAATGCCACAAAATCTGTTTCTCTAGGCCTCACTGACTCCTGACTTCAATTTTATTTTGTTTTTGTTGTTGTTGTTGTTGTTGTTGTTGTTGTTGTTGTTTGTTAGTTTCCTACAGTGTTATCCCAGTTGGCTAGCATCTGAATTTAAAGGAAAGGCTACAAATCTTAATGGCACACGTAGTCTATACAGCATATAAAGGATGTTCAGCTAATACAAATTACAGGTAGTGTTTTATAAAAAAAACAAAAAACAAAAAACAAAACCCCTTTGGACTTATGTTTAATTCTTTGCTTTGTTTAGGAAATCTATATAATCTAAAAGTCTCTTACCCACTTCACAGCTTAGTTATCTATACCATGTGAGTGATAACATAAGTTACATAGATAAATGTGAGAAGGGGAAAATGAGCTAGGCGCTCTTGAGAACACGAACACCACTGCCTGTATCTAATGGCAGACTGTCCCCTCTGTTTCTTCCATTTATCAGATCAACTAATAATCCTTGACCAAACACTTAATTTGCTTTCTAACCTCAAAAGCTATTCATTGACTTAAAGAGAAAAGGCATCAAGATGCTTCAAATGACTCACAACGAGAGGGTGTAAATGTCACAGAATTTTGCTTTTATAAGGTTAGGGAGTCTGTTAGTCAGTTTTTTTATTATCGAACCAAAACCCTTGAGGTGGGTACTTTAAAAAACAAAGAAATATCTCTCTCTTTGTTTTAGGGCCGGAAAGTCCTGGAAAAGGTGGCCCTATCTGCCTGGCTTCTGGTACAGATCTCCCAGATACATAACAGCATGGCAGACGGTATCTGGTGGGACTGTGTGCAAGAGACTGAGAAGAAACCCATCCTCTCAGTGAGACAGGAAGGAGCAAGGACCAGGGATGCTGCCTTCATCTTTTTCAGAGAACTCATAGACGTCCATGAAGATCCCATGAGAACTACACTAGCCCCAGAATGGCCACCCTAACATTTACTACTGGGCTCCCCTTCTTAAAGAGCAGCATGACAACCCCACCGCACCAGGGAACAAACCTCAAGAACGTGACCCACGAAACACCACGTGACCTTTCTGTTCGTTGCTGTTCCTTACGGAGGAGTACGTTGGCTGACATACAACAAAAATCCAATTAAAAGGGTAGTTAATGAATTAAAGATTGAGCTTTGGAGCTTCATTCCATCCAGTACAACTATCTTACGTTATCCATATGATAAAAATCACATGAAAGGACCACCATGTCACCACGTTGCAGTGCACTGTGACACAGCGTTTAATGCATTCATGATGTAGTCTCTCGCTGCCCTACCAAAGACCCCAAACTCACTCACCACTCTATTACAAACTCTGGCTGTCACTAATGTACTTTCTTTCCTGTCAACCATGCTGTTTTTAAATGAGAGAAAAACAAGGTTAGAGGTTCAGCAGGACTCCCTAGTCGCACACAGTCAAGCTGGACATCTTATCAGAGCAGATTTCTGTTCCTCTCTACAGCATCACTGTGTGTGTTTCATAGCAGTCACCTAAGCAGCGTTAGGAAATGCAGCTCCTCCCTGCCCTCCCTTTCTTGGGTATAGATAAGACTGTCACGTTCATCATGACTTCCACCAGCTTGAGCAGATGGTTGAAGAAAGACTCTTTCAAACAAAGAAGCTCCAAGTAGAAGCTACCAGCGGGGGGGAGTCATTATGTCTGTCCAGGCGCTCCTATAAGTACCTTGCACACACCACCTCTTCCTCAGCGCAGCTCAGAGGAGGGACTAAGGCGCCATTTCCCAGCATTTCTTTCAGGTGAGGAAATTGCAATAAAAAGACCTTAAGTCTCCCACTCGTGTTCACAGAGATGAGGAATACAGTACAACCATCAGATTTCCTCTCACATGGATGGTTAGAGGTCATGCAGATCACAGAGGGTGTAAAGGTCACAGAGGGCATTCGTCAATGTTCTACACCGTACAGGAGGACTTCTTTCCAAAACCACCAGTCTGTTCAGCAGCCTTAATGAGACATTTAATGGACGAATAGGTATTACTGCTATTATTAGTGCTATTTTGTTCATTGAGTTTCACATATATACTTACTGTATCTTGATCATAAACAACCCCACTTCCTCCATCCTATTTGCCCTAAGTCCCAACTCAACACATCTTCCTTCTTCTCAGTTTCATATCCTTATTTTCAATATCCAGAGTCTGATTCATGTGACTTCTACGTGCATGCATGTAGGGTTTTCTACAGGGCATGAACAATTTAATAGCAGCTTCTCTCCCAGAAAGAAAAATGGCTTTACCTCCTGTCCCAGTATCCATTACCCACAATGCCCCTTATCCAAAGGTCTCAGGCACCCACAAGGCCCAATCAACGCGCGCGCACGCGCGCGCGCGCACACACACACACACACACACATACACACACACTAAACCTCAAGGCTTAAGGAACATCCTAGAAGAGGAGTTGGAAAGAACATAAGAGCTGCAGGATGGAAAAGAGAGCTATGAAATACTGTCCTCTGGACATCACATGGCTACTGCACACAGGAAATCACAGAAGCAATGGTCACTTGGTGAACACATTTTGAAAAGGGCCTATAATATGTAGCATTGATCAAACACTTGACCAAATGAGCCTTAATGGAAATATATCGGTGATCATTTATGCAGAGTAAACAGCCTATCTTTAGCAAACTCTCTGAGTTATAAACAATAATCATGGACAAGAAAAAGCCACCCTCTCTGCTGAGCCTCAGGGGGCTCCCCACCTCCCAGCCTCATAGCTCCTGGTCATCTCCACATTGCTGTGGGTTAAGTTTACCTTCTTCTAGAGTTCCACATATGCGGTCATATAATGTGTACTCTCGGACCAGTGACACATTTCCTCCAATGCCAGACCTACTCCAACCAGGTCACACCTCAGAATGCCTGTCAAGTAGAACCACTCCCTGATGATAAACCATTCAAATATATAAACATATAGAGGCATTCCTACTCAAAACAACATAAGGCCGCACCAGAGAGCATTTTGAGAAATGTAGGGTGTGTGTGTGTGTGTGCGCGCGCGCACACACACACACACACACACACTATATTAAATATAACAAAGAATAGAGTGAGATGTTCATGTCTCTGTGTATGAATGGAATAGTCTTTAATTCAAACTAACAATCTGACCTCAGCATGTACATTGATAGTGAACACTTTGTGAAATGTAATTAATTAATGGAGGATTAGATGTTGGGTCTTCTGACTGTTGACCTTGCAATTCTACAGAACATACAAGCCATACAACGTATTAGTTTTGCAATCATCTTTGTTACCTCTCTCTCTCTCTCAGCTACCATTTGGAAGCCTCTCATCTCTTTTACTGAGCTAATAAATTAGAGGTTCCATAAATGGTTTTGTTCAGATTCATTTTCTTCCCTCACTTAGTGAGCAGCCACCTACAGCTGCTCCTCACTCTTAATCCATCTGCATAGAGATGCATTGTTACATACAGCCAGCCATAAATATTGCCACGTTGACAAGCTGGCTGTAGATGGGAGGGGGTACTTTTATTAGTAGTATCCTTGATTAAGAGAGAGGACAGATTGACAATGCAAAGGCTCTGAGGTCCCTTCTAGTCTGCAAATGGTCTGTTCACATAATTATATTTCTAGTAACAATATTATGATACGCATTGCAATCATCATTGCAGTTGCTGGTGAGCTGCCGAGTGCCGCTGCTGTGTTCTGCATTTTATAAGGCTGGGCACGAGGGAAGGCAGAGTTCAGACTTGAAAATATGAAGTAGCCTGATTATGTAAAGACACCTTACCAGCCAGAGCAATGGGCTTGAGTTGTTGGTGCAGATTCAGAATCTTGTGGCACATTTAAATGCCATGGACTACACAGTAGTCTTACCATCCGTATGTTGGCCCCACTGACACAGTCAGAGGCCATTGACCTTCTGTATTTAAATTCAGAGTATGAATATGTCCTTAAATTTTACACTATTTAAAGGTTAGGGTTTTAGTGTTCATTGTGTGTACATGTATATGTTTGTGGGCATGTGAACATGCGTGTAGGTGCCCAGAGAGGCCAGAAGAAGGCATTTAGTTATTCGGATATTGAGTCCTAGACAGTTGTGAGCTGCCTGATCTGGGCGCTGGGAACCAAAGCTAGGTCCTCAGCAAGAGCAGCAAGGGCTCTTAATCAATGAGCCACCTCTCCAGTCTGTTAAACACCTTTTTAAATAGGACATCTTTTTTATTATTATTAATTTTAACATATACATTTATATTATTACACTTTAATAAAATAAAGTACATACAGCAGGAAGAACCATGAGACAATCAGAAGACACACACACACACACACACACACACACACACACATAGTGATATGGCTATTTGTATTTGTCAAACTTGAAGAAAGCATCTTTCCTATCTTGTCAGGTCTGAATTTCTGAATGAAAATCAATATCTATCATATCTCAACTCTATTAACTTAAAACATCTATCTTGATCTAAATAGGACATCTTAAGAGATGACAAGTTCACAATTACTTGAATAACTCCCAGTTTCAAAGACTTAGGCTATTTCTGTCCCCAAAAGTGAGAGAGTTAACTTCGTTCCAGTTTGTTTTGAGGGTCAATCCTAAAGGGGCCTGAAGCTTGCGAAGCACTGTGTTGCATCCTGGGACTCATTTAGAAACATGACCCATGGAGTTTCTACATGTAAAGAGACTGCACTCCAGTAGAGAAAGACAGATATTGAGCCTGCAGTCCCAGCTGAGATTATACACAAATACAGGATGCTGGGAGCAGGGGATGGGCAAATCCATGGGAGCCTGTTGCTGTCTATTCAATCTGTCTGTGATGACACCATGTAATTTCCAGCACACAATCATGACACAGATGTCTAGTCATCTCCTTTGTGCTGCTCCTTTCTAGTCACACCCACACCTATACCCCATACCTCTAATCCCTTAGCAACCCCAAATGTGCTCTAGAAACAGAATCATGCAATAGAAAAACCTTCTTAGGATTTCCACTTTTCTTTGCATGGAATGACCTTGAAATCCATCCAAGCTGTCATGGGCATTCTTTTTCCCCACTAAGTAGTACTCCATATGATGACTGTTTCACATTTTGCTTAAGTGTTGGCCTGTTAAGGAACACTTTGGTTCTTCCCAGATTTGGGGGGGCGGAATAAGCTGTAATGATTATTTATAGGTTTTTGTGGAGAGAGGGTTTATTCAACACAAGAGTCCAGAAGACCATTTACCAGACTTATAGTGAGAATGTGTTTGCTTTTGTAATAAACAACCTATTTCTCAGAGGGACTCCAAGGTCTGACATTTGACTAACAGTCCTGGAGATACAGTTTTCCAGCCTCATTGGCAACATTTGATGCTCCATGTTTTAATGCCGCCTGTTCAAGAGACCGGAGCACCATGGATTACTTCATATCTTCCTGATAGCTCATGATGCTGACTGTATTTTCACATGCTTTTTTGGCATTCCTGGTGTGTATCTTTCGTTTTCTTGTTTTCTGGAATTATATCTTCGTGTTTCATAGCTCTTTTCTATTAAGTCATTTGAATTTTGCATTCTTACAGATTGAGGGAGATTTGCATATTATAGGAATGGTCCTCTGTTACATATGTGATTTGTAGATGCTTCTGCCACTCTGGGGCTTATCTATGGACACTCCTAACAGGCTCTTTCACTGAGAAAAGTTTACAGTCTACTTATAAATATATATAACCAAAGCTGGAGAGATGACTCAACTCTTAGGCATACTTATTGCTTTTCAAAAGGAGCCCATATTGGTTTCCAACACACATCTTAGGTGGTTCACAACTACCTATAAATCCAGCTCTGATGCCCTCTTCTAGAATCCCCAGGCAGGCTCCTGCACACACATGGCATGCACTCACACAGACTCCTAAGTAAAAAACAAGCATACAAGCACAATTTGTTTAAATATTATAATATATATATATATATTTCAGGCATATATAGACTATACATTTTTCTAAACTGTAGAGGAAAGGGACAATGATATCAAGATCAGAAATGATGTTGCTGTCTACCAATCACGACTTGTGAAAGCAAATGAGATAGAAAATGCCGTGGCTTACTCAACATCAGGCACTGCGGGATAAGATACATCCAACACTCGGGCAATCTGCTGCTCCTCCCAGCAGACTGCCCATGCATGCAGGTGGCTGTGTCCACTAAGATTTTCAAAGCACTTTCCCTCAGGAGAAAAACTTCCTGAGCAGGGTGGAGACCAGGATCTCTGGGCACTGGTGGACTCAAGGAGACAGGAGATGTATCAGAATGTGATGGCTTCTTGAGATGACAGCATTGGCTAGATGTCTGTGCCCTACATCACAGTTCATCACTCCAAACACACTTGATGGGGACCAAGATAAGAACCTTTGAGGGATCGCATCTTACAACATGAAATGGAAATAATCATACAAAGTGGTGTCGTGTGCTGTGATAAGGCTTAGTATTATAAAAAGAGCTTGAAAGTGCAGGCCATTTCTGGCTTTTTCATCTGTGTCAATTTTTCATGTTTATTTTTCATAACTGATTTGAATATTCTGAGAAAGTTAACATAACACAAAAATGTACTAATTTTTCTTCCAAGTTTCATATTCTACGTAATTTATTCCCAGCTCCCAACTGGAAGGCAGAATAACCAAAGCTACTGTAAGTACCACTGACCTGCTTTCTGTGTCAGGAGAGAAACAGAGGACTCAAGTCTTTGCACTCCTGATTTTTCAAGCTACTAGCTGCAGTAAGATAGTTTTCCTAAGTTATGTATACCTATAGCCAGGCATCATGCATGTATACATACAAACATATTACATGTGTCCATATATATATACATGTGTATATACACATCTCTACATTTATCAGAAACAGCTTTGTGAGGCATCGAGAAGATGGGTCAAATGTTTAATTTAATAAGATTGCCTCGAGCACTCAGAGTTTTGTTTCCAGGTAATATTTTTAAGGTCATTGTTTGAACTTTAAAGAGGAAGCTATTTTGGAACTAGTGGATTATAGTACATAGAATATTCTACAAAACTATGCTTTATCCCCCCAATACTCACACACGTACATACACACATGTGCACACACAAGCGCACTTAAACATGTACACACAGAGACACACAGTACATACACACACAAGCACACATACACACAGGCACACCCAAATATATACACACACAAATACAACACACACATACACACACATACAGGTACATATACATACACAGATACACAATACACACAGACACACAATATACACCTACAGACACACATACACGTAGGCATGCACAATACACAGACATAGAGACACACACACAGCTTTCTGAGCTGTCAGTTTTGAACAAAGAAGGTCTCCTGGTGTCAAACAGCTTTGGCCATCCAAGGCCACCCTTCCTTGGGGAATTGTTGGCAATTAGATACAGGTGGGAAGAACTCCCCTTCACAGGAGAGACTTCCAACTGCCAGTTTGCCCACCAGCCTCTTGGACTCTAGAGAATCTCTTCCCAGCCTGTGTTTTGTATGTAGCCCTCGGAGCCCCCCACTCCTGCTTTGGACAGCCTGCGGGTAGGTGAGGTCTGAAGTTGCAGTCAGGGCTGCTCAGGGGCTGTGGCTGACACTCATTCTGGCCCTTTGGAGTCTAGAAGAAATTGGGGAGAGGGCAAACTGACTTGAAAACCAGAATGCACAGTGCGAGCAGGAAGTGAAGCAACATAAATGCGTTCCAGACCCGTCTTTCTGAGGCCACAGAAAGAGCAGTCGTGACTGACAGAACAATATTCCCGTGGCTCAGCGAGTGGCACTGCCAGGAATATATTTTATAAGTTAAATACTTACAATAAAACATTAATATAATTTATCCTAAGAATGTCTGCTGAATCTTTTCTCTCTTTGATGGCAGAGAGGGAAGCCAGTGGCAGTTTGCCACAGTGATGTGGCACCCTAGCAAGAGAGCACTGCATGCTGTATCACAAACATATGGTCCCGGTGATGGTTTTTACATTTGATTCCTTTAACTGCTTTTTTTCCCATCTTGAGAAGACCTCTTCTAGACAAGAGTAATCTGTTTTCATGTCAACCTATCACATCAACCATTAACACATGTCTCTGCTTTCCGACTTTACATGGTTAAGAAGTTAAAACTTAACCTCATATTTCTTATGACCCGAGTTTTTGATTATGTAGTAAGGTTGATCGTTGTAGCTTCTCTCTGGTGAAGTTACTCAGTTTTCCTCTCAGTTGAGGAATCTTTTCCCCACCCCTCACCCCGCCCTGTGTAGTTAATGTTCCTCAAGTTACAGCGGATTAAATTGGGATGTGTACAAAATATGTCAACCGCGATGGTAAGACGATTCCAAAGTTAAGGTCAGGAATTAGCCTCCAATAAGACAAAGCTGGCCCACAGATGTGTCTCATTAGGCTTAGAAAGTATTCAAGCATTTTTTAAAAATTAGTGGCCAAAATTTAAAAGTTGATATATTGCAAATAGAAAATGAGACCTTCACATTCTTTCAAGGACAGCGGGAAGGCAACAGCCTCAACCTTCATTTGTTACAAAGTTGGCTGGTAGTTTCTGTGCGGCATCTGCCTCTTCTATGGAGTGCCGCCTCCCTTGTTCAGGTCTACTCTAGGCCAATACATGTTCTTCATTGACACTGGAGGTCCCAAACCTGCCCCTATCTAGACAAGCAATGCTTTTTTTTTTTTTTTTTTTTTTTTTTTTTTTAATTATAGGGAGTGCTGAAAGAATGAGTTGCATTGAACTCAAAAGACAATTACTCCTGAAAGATTGATAGCCATCCTTAATTATCTGAAGAATTGCTTCTGGGAGAATTTATTGAGTAAATAAAGTTCTGTTGCCTTTGAACTAAAGGAAGGCTCCTGTGTAGTGATAACAGATTGAATGTGGAATAGAGAAATAAAAGGCACAAACCAAAGACCCCATCACTGGGAGCATTTGGGGTTCACCACTAGTGGGAACAGAGGCACGTGCTGGCCCCCTCTAGTCTCTGAGCCCCTTCTCTGAGTTCCATGAAGGTATCAAATGTCTTGTGTTATTATTCACTTTGTGGTTTAGTAAGTGGTGTGCCAGCTGACTGGAAACCCAGTTTGAATTGAAAAACACTACACGAGCCTCCGAGTGTTTAGCTGGCATAGTTTTTGCCTGGCTAGGGTGGGGATTAATGAATATCAATGTCATCCTTTAGAAGCACAGGCAGTCCTGTAATTAGATTTGTTACGAGTTTGACTCTCTTGTCCCAGAAGGTTTGGTTTCTCATTCTGATATCACATGGCAAATCAGATGTATAGTTTTTCTCCTGGTAAAAATATTGATTATTTAAAAAACAGTAACATCAACACAACTGTCAAGATGAAAATTCTGAAGTGGCATAATGGTTGAAAGGTGATTCTGAGATTTTTATTTGCTAAAACCATGAATTATATACGTATGCACTATATATCTGCATGTGTATGTAATTTCCCTGAAGGCTTTATAAACCTCTAGAAAAAAAAATGACAGCTGCAGTTATGTAAAGAAGCAATAATCTTGAAAGCTTAAGACTGATGTTTGCAAACCCTTCTCCTCTGAAGTTTGGCCTTTTCACACAGCTCAGGGTCTGGCAAAGTAAAAGCCTTCTGGCCACATTCAGCCTGACTCTTATTTTTGTCAATAAAGTTTTATTACAGCACAGCCAACCTGTTCATGGTTGATTATTTGGGGCCAGTCTCTCTGCAGTGGTAGAGGTGACTTATTCCAACACAGACTGCTGGCCTACAAACCCGAAAGAATCACCGTCTGACCCTTGATGGGAAGAGGCAGCTGACATCTGATCTCAACTTGCCCATTTGCAGCGTAATTTCCTGTCAGGCAAATAGAAACTTAAGTGAAATCTCTACCCAATACCGCTAGACAGGGAAGCCACATACTCCCCAGTCTGGGGTCAACCGACAGCAGGTTTGCTTTCCTCTTTCTTACCATCGTCTCTCTATCTTACCAGGTAGTGAGGATACCTTAAGCTCCACTTCCTGTTCATTTTCACATAGAATCCCCTCACACAAGAGAATTTCTTGAGCCACAGAGTAACCTGTATTGCGTGTGGAATGAGGGCAAGTGGGAGTCACATTGTCTTCAGAGCTGGAGAGATAGCCCAGTGGTTAGAGTGCCTTTTGCTTCTGCAAAAAATCCTAGCTCATCCAAGGTGGTTAATAACAACCATTTTTAACTCCACTTCCAAGGGATCTGCTATCCTCTTCTGAGCTCTGTAAGCATCAGCCATGTACCAGGTGCGCAGGCATACATACATACAAGCAAGACACACATTTGAATTTTAAAGCTAGAAAAACTTGCACTTGAAAAAGCTCTAAAGTTCATGAAAGCTCCTGATAGCTTGGCGGCAGAGAGTTCTGAGCCAATGTTGGTTTTCTCAAAGATAGTAAGAAGGAGAAAAAACAGGAAAGCTATTTGTATCTTTCTTTTTAATTTTGCACTGGTAAAAACCTGATCCAGTGAAGCGATTGGTTCATTACTGCAGTCGCCCCCACTGCCCTTAGCAATTCATTTCACACAGTCTACCAAAGTGACAGTATTACTTCTGCTGCGAGGATTTATACTGTCAAGAGTTATCCTGGAAATTACATTCTGGATGACAGAAGAATATATTGTTGCTAAATATAATTTGTATATATTGTCAAATGAACGAATTTTGCCCAAAAAATTGAATATACTGAAGATTCCTGTTGCTGGCAGTAAGTCAACGGAGATGTCATGAGGAACACTTTTTCACCATCACCTGGAAATACCAGATAAGATGCAAACATTTCCTTGAAAGAAAAAGCAAGGGCTGGCAAGGTGGCTCAGGAGATGGAGCCACTTGCTGCTAATGCAGCAAAGAGAGAGCTGGTTCCTTCTGAGTGTCCTCCAACTGAAGTCCGTGCGTGTGTGCTATGGCATGAAGGCATCATGGTATAAAGGCAACCAAGAACATATGTGTATACACACACATGCACACACACAAGCACACACGCACACAATCTGAAAAATAGCAAATGTAAAGATTCCTTGTGGAGGAATCCACAGGGTCTTGCAATTGAGCAAGAATTCCATGAGTTTCCTCTCTTAACTCTCTTGTGCGCTGCATGCAGCTTCCTGGATCTCTTCCAGGCCCCTTCAGCTTCTCAATTCTGTCCAACTTTTGGCTCCAGCCCAGTCTCTCTAACTTCGCACTTCCTTACATACACAAGGCTATTATGCAAAGGCCACTGCTCCCTCCCTATAAGCCAGAAGACAGCAAGCAGGATTTGGTGTTTAAAACACAACATTGTTTGTATTGGTATGTGATAAAGTAAAACAGGGGATGTGAAGTTAGAAAAATATCCAGGGTCTATCAGAGGAAGATGGTAACACTGATAAATGAATCAGAAAACTAAAAGACAATATAAAGTCTAGAGATGGGTAAAAGAGTTGGCTCTGGACCAATGGGATGGATTCAGATCCCTAGAACCCATGTAAAAAGAAATTCAGGCGCAGTGATGTACACCTGTGACTCTAGCCCTGGAGCAGGGAGCTGAAGACAGGCAGATCCTGGGGTTGTCTGGCCAGCTAGTCCAGATGACCCTACTGACTTCAGTAGGGGTCAGGTTTAGTGAAGAATCTGCCTCAGTGGATAAGATGAACAGGATAGAAAGTGACATCGAAACATCAACTTCCAGCCTCAACATGTGTGCACCATGGATGAGTGCGTGCACACACACACACACACACACACACACACACACACACACACACACACAAACACCACACACACACATACACAGGGCGGGCATATATATATTTCTAGAAAAAAGGGAGTGAGGATAACTGTGTTCATGGATTAAAAAGGGTCAATACTATGGGTTCAGTTTCCCCTCATGTGACCTAGAGACTCAATACAATCTCAATAAAAACAAACCAAAAAACAAACAAACAAACAAAAACCTGTGATTCATTTTGTGGATTTAAAAAATTATCCTGAAATTTACTTAAAAATCCAAAGGCAAAAAATGGACTGATGCCACCGTTGTCCAGCATTTCTACAGAGCTGCAGACTGCCAGCCTCAGGATGGAGCTACAGAGCATGAGACAGGGAGGAGCTTTTTTTTAAATGCAGAAAAAGACCCATCGAAGTACAGATAACCAATCTACGTCAAAACAGCAAGAGCAAGGCTGGAGAGATAGCCCAGCTATTAAGAGCACCCAAGGCTTTTTTGCAGGGGACCCAGGCCCAGTTCTCAGCACTCATATGGTGGCCCAGAACCAATTGTAACTCCAGTTCCAATGGATCCAGTACCAACTACTGGGATCCAAAGGTACACTGTACACACATGGTGCACAGACATGCAGGCAAAATGCTCATACCTACCAAAAAGTGAGATAAAATAATAATACATACATTTAAAAAAACAGCTAAGGTAAGTGTAATATGAAAGAGATACTATTTTCAACCAATGGCACAAGTGGACCACTGTGTGCAAATAAAATAAAATAAATCAGAGCACATCATGTATAAATTTCCACTTAAACTAGACAACAGACTTCAATATAAACTACCAAAGTATAAAACTTTTAGTAGATAAGATAGATAAAACAAGATGACAGTGGACTTGGCAATGTCTCATTAGCTATGACATGAAAAATAAAAGTGACAAAGTGGCCTTTATCAAAATTAAAGAAGTTTTTTCTTCAAGTAAAACTACTAAGGCTAAGGGTCGTGTCTTGAAATGATTGAAAATAAAGGACAAATCTGCTAAAGGACATTAACCACAATATTGAAAGAGCAACCAAGAACTCATCAATAGGATGGACAACCCCATGGCACATCACATCTCATTAGGAAACAAAGCCAGGAGAGACAAATGAGCACAGGATAAGGCAGCCCAACCCACAGGTCATCAGATGATGCTCAGGACAGCCACCATAGGATTCCTCTCAAAGGCTATTGCCATGGCTGAGATGTGACCATATGAAGCTGCCACCTGGCAACATGAACTCTCCTGCATTACTGATGGGAATGCAAAATGACCAGCCAATCTGCGAGGCTGTGTGGAGAGCTGTCATAAAGTAAACATTGATCTTACCCTTCAATCAAGAAATTTGTAGTCATCCAAAGGAGCTAGAAATAGATGCCCACGAAAAACCCTGACACAGACAGTGGTAGAAACTTTAAGGGTCATTCCCAAAACCTTTTGAACTGACAAGGTAGCCCTACTGCAAATGAATATATAATTAAGCTTTAGTGCATCCCAACAAGGGAATATTATTTACCAGAGAAGTTAGCTATCCAAACAAGAAAAGATGGAGAGGAAACAGAATTTTAAAGCTATATGGAGGAAGCCAGCATGCAATGGTGTGGAACTGTATGGCACTATGGAAATGTCCAAACTGTAGGGGGAAAAAAGCCCTACAAATGATTGATACAGGTTATGAAGGGGAAGTCAATATTAGGAGCGCATGTGAATGTGTATGCAGGCACATGTGCATGTGTGTGTGCGTGCATACGTGTGTGTGTGTGTGTGTGTGTGTGTGTGTGTGTGTGTGTGCCAGCCACAGTGCATTACAGAAGTCGGAGGACAACCTTGAGTGATCTTTGCTTTCCACTCTGTTTGAGAAGAGGTCTCTTGTCAGTGCTGAGTGGACCCCGCTGGCCAGCATGACATCTTCCAAAGGTTCATTTGTCTTCGCTTTCCATCTCACTATGGTAGTACTGGGACTATAGATACAATGTTCACCCTCTCTACATGGAGAGCCACACTCAGGGCATTAACTTGCATGGCAATGCTCTTTTTATACTGAACCTTGTTAGGGTAGAAAATGTCTTCTAGATGATCCTGCAGAGGCTGATAAATATACAATATTTGTCCAATCTGACAGATGGGCAACACCTAGAGCCAACCCATATTAACATTGCTTCATCAGGTGTCAGCCGTGTACACCTGTGCTTGAGACTAACTTAAAATGACGCAGGCTGTGAATATATGAGGAAAAGAGGTGCATGGACTATCGTTGTGGGCTCCTCTCTATTTGATGTGAAATCTAAAACCTGGTCTAAAAGTCTATTTGTTTAAAAAAAAATCTCATAAGGAGCATTTGTCCATCAATGTTTAACAATGCACAGTAATATCTCACTGAGTGAACACATCCATGCAACTAGAACTCAGGTAAGAAATAAACATTTCAAGGTATCCCAAGTTATCCTGGGATTACCCTTCTTCATCCATGGTGTTACCATCTAATCTAACTAACTTCCACCATCTTGAGTTTTACATAAATAAATCATAGTAAAACATACTTCTTAATATATGTCTTCTCTTACTCCACTCTATATCTAGGACCTTTCATCCAGGTGGTTGTCTGCTATGGCCTCTTCATCTTTAACATTATATTTCATTGGGCCATATGAATGGGAAGCAGCATTTTTGGCACATCTACTGGGATGGGCACTGGGTCTTTCCGGTTTGAGTGTTATAACTAGCGAAGCCTTCTACGAACATTTGTTCACAATCTTTAGTCTTTAGGGCACATTTTACATTTCTGTCCCTAAAAGGAGCGTGACGGGACTGTAGCAACGTGAAGATGCTCAGCTTAAGTCAACATCTTTAAGTGCTTTTCCAGAGTGGCTGTATTGATTTTTCACTCCTGCCAGGAGAATGTGCTAGAGCCAGTTCCTCCATGCGACCAAACTGTCCGCCTTACCTATTTTAGCTGTTCCTGCGGCTTTGTTCAACTTGGAAAGCGTGTTCTTTGGAATCAGATAGATTTGATTTTTTTATACCCTTTGGGTCACTTTCTGTCAAAGTGTGTGGTCACAGGCAGGTCATGTCTCCTCGCTTCTTATTATTTTTCCTCCTCTTCAAAGTGAGGAGAGAAATGGACATTTGTGTGTGTGTGTGTGTGAAGAGATTGCAAATGACAAGTGAGAATGACATAAGTAAAATCACATGCTAGTGAGTATTTACCCACAAGAGCAGCATAGCACACTGTGCTCACGGCCAAGAGTGGGGAGAGCCACCCCCGCCCCACCTTCTAAATGGCTGGCATTCTAGAGAATAGAGGTGATGTGCTAATCTTGCCACTTTCCTCAGAGGAATCAGCTGCTATATCTAATTAAACTAAGGAGATAGCCTCGCATTTCAAAGTCACTCTAGGAAGAATTTGTGTTGGGGATATCACCAGGACAGATCTAAATTGGTTATTTGCACCTGATATCTCTGGCCTCAGATTCCCCACCTCACATTACAATGCCACGAAAGAAATGGTCAGGAGACCTCAGATTCAGCAGGTGAAGGCACATACTTTTATTTCTCGCCAAATGAAGAGCAAGCAACGGCTGCTCGGGAATATCACTTATGCTTCCCAAACATGTTTTCTACAGTATTGGGGTATGAATGCGTTTAGTTGCCAAAAGCCCGCCGCATCTTCATGTGCAAAGAGGTGCCATGTCACCTTATGTACTGAGAAGTGAAGTTGTTTATACTCTGTCTTCTGACTCAGTTTACAGAGACTGAAAACCCCCTTCAGTCTCAGAAAAATGAGCTCATGGTTTTAAGGAGCCATTGAGAAAGCTCCACGTCTTTGCATAGACAGTAAACATCTAAAAATTCCCCAGATGACAGGCTTGGTCTACACCAAGAGCTGCTGAACACTTAGGTAGGAAATAATTAACCACAAGAAGTGTGGCTTTTTTCTTAGAAGGGGACTGTTCAATCTCCCTCCTTTTCTACTTTATTGTTGGGCAGGGAGGAGAAGGTGGCCTTTATGAGTGTTTTTGCTGGCTGTGACTCTCAATTTGGTACACGAACATGAGTCTCTTGGCCCTCTCCGAACCGTTCGCACATGTCTTTGTGTTTAACGATAGTTGTGGCTGTCTCCCCAAGATGAGGCCCTGTAGAAACCATGGGAGAATGATTTTCAGTTAATAAGCCTGCAACACATTTTTCTTTTCTCAACACAATTCCTTTAATTTTTAAAGGCTTGTATAGTTAAAAGGAATTGAAGCCCATGTGTTTTTTATTCCTGGGCACTGACATCATCAAAATAGCCTTTTAAACAGCTGGTTGAGCCCTTTTTTAATAAAGTCTTCTTATGACTTGGTTCTTTTTGAAAACAGAGTTTCTTTCTGCCAAAGGCAAATGAGCTGAAGTGCCAAAGGACTTGGATTTTGATCAAAATTTCAGACCAGCAAACTGATATGCTTTGTACACAGTCTCCTGATGCCCTGCCTCCAGTGAAATGAGTGACAGGAGAGGAAAAGGTGTCATCTGAAGCTTACTGGTCAAACCTACCATTAAGCAATGAAAGAAATGTCTACATTTGATGCTTGAATAAGGACTAAATCTGAAACAAATCAATGTCCGATATGTATTGGATTATTTCAGAAACACGATCCACTGCCAAACAGTTAACTTTTCCCTGTTTCTGGTTATCATGAGTAAACCACAATGCCATATTCTCCAGAGGATACAAGGGCTGAGATTTGAAGATATGTGATTGTTCTAACAGTTATTTTGGAGACATTTGAGAACCCTTCATAGCGTACACACATACATGTTGTGTGTGTGTATACATAATAGAATATGTATGTATGTGGGTTGCTTACCTAAGGGTATTCTTCCTCTTCTAATAACAACATTCCTGTCTAAAGGCATGAGCACTGGTTGAGAAAGTGAGATTTTAATCGCGGCACAAAGTGTGTGAAGGAGTCCAGCCTCTAAATAGATCCATATGCTGTCACTGAAACAAAATGATTCAGGCTTTTTTTTTTTTTGGTCTTAACAATGGAGCCTGTTTTTCTCTTTGTCAAAATGAATATAGCTGAGCAGTAATCAGAGAGATGTGCAGTGGAGAGACGTTGGATTTTATGGGTGTCTGCAAAGCGAACAGGCAGTCCAACTCCTGAAGCCTCCAGCAGGAAACACAACCACGAACGTTCTATTTGCGAAGCAAATTCATCTGCTGTCGAGAATCTTCACAAAGACAATTCCTCTCAAATGGGGGAAATTAAGAGAGAGAGAGGGAAGGGAATGAGTTACTTGGTTTTATTCTACTGTTGAGATTTTTAAAGTGCATGTGTACATGTGTATACGGCATGTATATGTGTTGAAAGATTTGTGAGTTTACCAAAATCTCTTGGAGAAACTGAACAAACCAAAGTGTAAAGCAAAATTCACATTTACGAAACAGATGATGCCTCTGTGAACATAGCTCTGGTCTAATCTTTGTCATACGTATCTTATGCTTAAACTGTGTCTAAGAGGTTAGATTAGGGGCCATTTTTCTACCCAGTTGGTAGATATCAAAACTTTAGGTCTAGAGGGCTTCAAAAATGAATGGCTTTCATTGTTAACAGACAGTCAAAGAATTGTGAACGACTCACCACAGGGCCCACTGAAATCTGAAATTTCATTGTGCACTGAACGAGTGGATCAAGGTTAGGGACTGAGTACAGAAGTAGTGTGGAGGGAGAGAAAAAGTCTAACAGAGGTATCATCTACTGAAGATCAAACAAATTAAAATGTTGCCTATGACAAATAGTATTTGATTTATGGCTATCAAATAGCTCTTTGATTATACAACATGAAACACATCTCTGCACTATTAAGCAGACGTTCTTAGATGTGTTTTGTGTATTGACTTTTTAGGATAATATAGAGAATACTATTTAATATTGTCAGTGAAACTGCCAGATGCTCTGACTTAGCTGTGTGACCTTGGCAAGTTAACAAACTTTCTACACTGCAGTTCCCTCGTTTATGGAATGGCTGTATGATATATAGGCACATTGTACAAGAATGGATTTTTAATAAGCTACAAAGAGGCCAGTGTGTTCAATTACAATATCCAAAGACAATCTCTCTCCCCTTTCTCATCTCTATGTTTGTCTCTCCTTCCTCATTTCTAAACGTATTCTTCATAGGGCATCATAGGCTGTCAAGACTAGAAAAGGGCCCAAAGATCATGTAATTCTACTGGAAATAAAAATGAATGTACAAATCAATGAAATGATTTATCCAAGGCCACAAAGCCACAGAGCTAGTTAATGGTGAGAGTAAGTTCCATGCCACTGGTTTCTGGCCAAGTAATTAAGAGCACAAGATTTTGTGAGACTCTGTTTTAGCCTTTACTGATTTTCTTAGCTCTAACATGGGGTTTTATAGCAACACCTAGGTCCTGGGACAGCCATGCAGTTTCGTCATATCAGGGAATGCTGGATGCTCACAGTCACCGAAGAATGACATGGATTCTCATTGTGCGGTCACTTCATTGCCAAGACCGCTTGAGACGGCTGCAATTGTGTCCACCTCCGTGGTTCTGAATTCCAAGTTGATCCTCCAGTGACCCATAGTAGACCTAAGAGATATTCACAAGTGCCATATTTTCTGGTGTGTAAGGTGACCCCCAACTTTAACTTTTCCCATCAAAATATGGAGTTTGCAGTCAGAGTCTGCTGCACAGGGTGTGTGTTGCAAGAGGGGTAGTCTTATACGGCAAGTATATTCGAAACGCTGTATGATAAATGTGGTACCTTAAGCACCAGCAAGGCCTTGAGGTAGGCCATAGCAGGATGGTACTGAAAAACCAAAACACAAAAAAGTTAAGACACCCAACAGCGTGTAGAGTGTATAAGAATAAAAGAAAGTGGAGCCATCAGCCATACCAAGAGAAAATGCAGCATCTTCCCCAAGACCCAACTCCCCATGGGAAACTTCTCTATACCTAAGAATCTTTGATTGGGCCTGAAAACCAAGGAGTGTTTTCCAAGCCCTACCTGTTTCTCTGCTGAGGGCAATCCTGGACAGCAGGCCTCCAAGATACTTTAGGTCAAGGTTAAAAGGTCATTTTCTAGGGGCGGGGCGGGGGAAAAAGATCTATTCACTAAAACAGTGTTCTATAACCTGTATGCACTCCTCAATTCCGGGAGCCTTGTCAACTCCAGAGCCTGATGGTGCTAAAGAGCCTCTTTGAAAACAGACGGATGTTTAATTATTGTTTGATTTGGGCTGACAGCCTATCATTTTTCAGATGTCCTCAGAGCAGTTTCTGAAAACCGTTACCTGAAGAAGAATGTCTGAATTTCTCTCAGCTGTTCTGGTTATGCATTAGGCATTCTGGGAGTTTCTCTGCCAGGGATATAAAGTCAGAGACCCCCCCCCCGCCCACTGGTTTTGATTACAGCTGCAGAGCCACAGATTTGAACAGCTCTAAGACAATCGCTCTTCCAAACCTGCACATAAATACAAAAGGCTTTCTCCTTACCAAACCTGCCTTCCAGTAAGCTTGCTTCTCTGTCCATTCCACCCCCTACCCCACCCTCTCACCCCTACCCCTTACTCCATTACCATGAGAACAATTATCAAATCAAATCGACTTTTCTTGTAACAAAGGTTTTCTCCATTTGCATATTCAAAGGTCACTGTGCAAATGCAAATTATTCAATATCAAAGCAATGATCATTTAACAATGCTTTTCCATCATGTCAAATAAAATAGAAAATTACCTTTGGTGTTTTTAAATATGAGGGGGAGATAATGAGATGAGCCACTGGTTAAGCTCTGGTCATCTCTCCTTACATCCAGTCCTTGTATGGACATTTTATTGCTTAAAATGGAGCCCTTGCATTTTGGCAAGTGATATGAGGGACATAATTTGCTAAGACACCTCTTTATTTAAGGCTCTGCCATGACTGGCAATGAGAAATGGCAGTGTCCTTCAGCTATAAGTGGCAGGCACCACTATATTCATCTGACATCGTTATATTTCTCTGCTGTTGTTTTTTGTTGCTGTTGTTGTTTGTTTTCTTCCTCTTCTTCATTTTGTTGAAAAATTGCATTTCCTTTGTGTAAGAAGAAGAAGAAATAGAAATCAGTTCCGTGAGAACTCTGTGGTCTTTCCTCAGTATTAAACTGCAATTGTTTCCTGGTTTTTTTGTTTTTTTGTTTTTTTTTTTAAGCAAGTCTGCAGGATTTCCTGAGAAATAATTCACAAGAATGGGTACTGGGTCCAGCTCACTTTTTTCTTGTGCTTTTGTGATTGATGACACTGCAAAGAGCTGATAGGTTTGCTGTGGCTGCATCTCCAGAAAGTTCTTCTTCTTCTTCTTCTTTTTTAAACTGTAATTCTAAGAAAGAAAGAAACAAAGGAAGAAAGAAAACTTGATATGGCATTTGCTTTCCTGGCTTCTCTACTTTCCTGGTTGGAGTTATCAGCTCTGGTGTATTCTGGATGGGGCTGAGCTAAACGGTCTCAGCCGAACTCCTATACCACCAAGAAGACAACTTGAATGAGTTATTTAAGGTAATAGCCAGGCAGAAATTTGTAATTCAATCAGGCATGCATTATAGTCAGCACTTTAGAGGGAAAATATAAAAAGAATTGGGCTTCAAGGCCGGCACACCTGAGTTCGAACATGCATTCCTACCTCTCCCTACCCCACCCTCGGTTAGTGTATGCATCAAGTTTAAGTTTTAGAAGGCCCAGTTACTTCTGGTGTAATATTGAGGACTGAGGAAGGCCAGTCTTTACCAATGGAGCAACAGGCTTATTGAAAGAAGCCAGGACTGGTTGGAAAAGAGTGCACACCAGCGACAGCTTCACAATGTAAGCTAGAAGACAATGTAAGCTAGAAGACAGAGTCTTGATCTTTGAGAACCTGGTGTTTTCATAACCGGCCTGGAAAAGAAAAACACCATCTTTGGTCTTTAGGATGCATCAGACCTCCTGACAGGCAGTACCTCGTGCATGCCTCACAAAAACTACCCAAGGGACTTTGCAAGCAACAGATGTCATTGCGGTAACCCATTGTTTATGTGCCACTCTGCAGCACCTGAAAGCTAATTATTATGGGCTGTGTCCTTGTTCTCCTTAACAACCATTACACTCTCTGGTAGATTGACATGGCATAGGTCATAAGCATAAGCCAACCATCTCACCGACTCAAGAGACAGGAGGAGAACAGAAGGCCGTGAAGTGAGAATGCATTGAGCTTTGTGTCTTCCCACAGTCAGATGCAGATGCAGCCATCACTCCTAGCCACAAGTTTGCGCACTGGAAGGGTTCAGTAGTTGGGGACTTTTGTTCCTGAAGAACACAGGGAATCACTTGCATCACAAGTGTTAGGTAGCTTCCTGTTGAATGAATAAGTGAATATATGGATGGCTGGAACAAGTTCCATTGGTCTTGAAAAAAAGTATATGCTTCCCTTCTATCTAGGATTCTAGGGCTTAGAAGAGTGACATAATGGAAATAGAAGAGCTGAGAGTTAAGCTTCGTCTGTTGCATGCTATGATGGAGAATAAAGACAGAGCAAAAGCTTCTGATCACTTAATTACTTGTTATTATTAGCGCTTCAGTCCTTGGCCTGAAACTTTAGTTGTGTGAGAGGTGCCAAAGACAAAATATGAGCCAGGCACTAGGGAAGTACTCAGTAAGCGTTGGTGATTGATGATGCCTAGACTAGCGTGATGTCACATAATTGTCATATATATATATATATATATATATATATATATATATATATATACACACATATATATATATTTTTTTTAACTTACATTTGTAGTGTGTCTGTATGTATGTGTGTGTGTGTAGGCATGTGCATACCTCCCCCCCATACCAGCAGAGGGCGTGTCAGAGCCCTAGGAGGAGCTGGAGTTAAAGGCAGTTGGAAGCCAACCCATATTGGTCCTGGGATCCCCACTCAGGTCCTCTGTAAGAGCAGTGCACACTCTCATTGGCTGAGCCATCTCTCCAGCCCTGTAGTTGAAAATTTTTTGTCCACTCGCTGGTTGCTGCATTCCCAGTGTGTTAAATATTACCAGTGTATGAAACCTTCAACTCATTAGGAAGCTGAAAGACTTACAGTGTTGCTAAGTTTCTAATCAGTCCGTCAGTGAACATCCATCATGAGCTGTTGTGCTGAATGCTGAATAAGGCACCTGCTGCAAGATAGAAGAACCCATGACTCTGCATCGGGCGGTTTTATATTTAATTGAGGAAATTATCTGAACTTAAGAGAAGCCTGTTAAATATCAAATATGTACTTAAGTGCTACGAATTGAATCAGAAAGTCTCTAAAGGAAACCGTGCTTGCTCTGGCATCTTAAATGTGTTGAGCACCTACTATGTGGAAGCCCTTGTGATTAGCATGGCTAGTCCTGTCTCACGTGACTTTGCAACCTTCCCAATGCTTCGACCCTTTGATATAGTTAGTTTCTCATGTTGTGGTGACCTCCAGCAATAAAATCACTTCCGTTGCTACTTCATAGCTGTAATTCCCCCACTGCTATTCATTGTAATGTGAATATCTGAAATGCGGGATATCTGATATGTGACCCCTGTGAAAGGGTTGGTCACCCCAAAGGAGTCATGACCCACAGGTTGAGAACCACTGCTTTTACAAAACGTAACTTTGGCCCACTTTGATGCTAACGTTAACTGGCACATTAGCTGTCAGCCCAGGCAATGGCAGACTGTCGGGATGGACAGTACTTATTCTTCTCGTCACTGTGACAAAAGAGGAAAAAATTACTTTGCTCAGAGTTTCTTGGTGGTGAAGGTGTAGCCACACACACGATGACCCAAGAGGCCCTGTCTATAGCTGGTGCTACACCTCAAGAGAACAAGAAGCAAAGAAATCATATCAGAAGGCAAGAAGATCCTTAAGATATCAATGACCATCAGTGACCCCCCCAGTGACCTCTGACTAGGCCCTCACCCCTTTGAGTTTCCATGGCTCCCCTAGACACTGCCACCACTAGGGGCCAACTGTTCAAGGGTAAGCCTATGGGGAACATTGGTCTCCTCAACTTATGCTTGAGTCAATCTCACCCCAATAAGCGTGTGCAAGTCCTCAAGTGGCTTTTATCTTCAGAGACCATATGAAAATTGACATGGACTTAGCGAGGGGGAGCATAGGCATGAACGTTAGGAATCAAGTGAACATGGCCAGTAGATCAGATTTCAATATTTTTCCTTTTGTTTATTTCAATGAATTTTACACTTGTACGATACAAAAATAATGATTTCTTTTATTTGCTTTAGCTTTCTCCGTTGGGTGTTACCATAGTATGAAACTATAGTACAATATTTTTTTAAATTGGGGGACTGGTGATAGGGTTCAGCAGTAGAGAAACTTGTTGCTCTTGAGGAGGACTGAAATTTGGTTCCCAGCATCCATATCAGGTACACTATGGCCTGTCACTTTAGCTCCTGGGGGATTCTGTGTTGCTGGCCTCTGGCTGGTAGGACTGTGGAGGGCTCCCACTCGCTGCTGAAAGGAGCTGGGTGCCATTCTGTGCACATCTTGTGCACATATCTACACTGAGACACATACCTAAATTTTTTAAGTGAGAAATTGACATTAACACATTGTTACTACTTACGCTTTAGATCTAATTTAAAATCCGAGTTTCCTCACCAATATTGTTCTAGTATTCCAAGACCTGTCCTAGGCTCCCATGCTGTAGTCTCCTGCAGCTCCTCCTTGGTGTCTATTTGCCTATGAGAGTTCATTAAGGTTATTATATTTCAATGGTTTTGATAGCTAAGACTGTTGGCCAATTAGTAACTAACTGATAAATTAACTTAACTTATGGAACATCCACCACTTTGCATATTTTAACACTACAGCACATTATTCATACTTTGCAATATATCACACACAAAACACACAAACAAACAAAAAACCAACGAACCAAACAAACCCAAACCTTGGTGCATCCTAGCTCAGGACTCTTGATAATGACAAACATCCTGTCTAGCTGTCTGCCAGGTTTGTCCTCAGAAAATGGCTCCCTGACACTAGCTTCCTTCCCCAGAGCACCATGTATCCCTTAAGGTTGCCAGACAGACTATTTTTTTTTCTCTCTTCCTACATTTAATAATTGAAACACAGCTACGAGAAGGAGCTGTCTCCCTTTCCTAACCAATTTATTTGATTATGTATATAAGCGGATATCATGGATATTTGTCACACGAATTAAATCCGCCACTGTTCTTACTGTTTTCTCAATTGATTGTAGATTGGCTGTTTTAGCTCTTTCAGGCCAGAGCCTGGGTGTGTTATTTTTTTAAACAGTCTGCCCTTTATTTGTCTCCTTACATTTGGGTACCAAGAGACATTCCAAGTTTGCTTTGTAGCTTTCCCTGGCCCTAGAGGCAAACATCTCTTCAAGATCATGTTCCTTTTTATGGAAGACCTGTGCTTAGAGGCTTGCCAGGTGTGCCCAGAGCTTCTTTTTGCCAACTCCAGACTCCTCTTCTCATTAGTAAGAAGTCTTGGTGGCATAAGAGTTAAAGGACAAGCAGGTGGGACTGTGGAGGGCTCCCACTCACTGCTGAAAGGAGCTGGGTGCCATCAGTATTAGCAAGAGGTTTGATAAAGCACAGTGAGGGAATGTGTGGTCAAATTATAAGAAAATTCTCATGCTGAGGTGCAGATTCAACAGGAGAATGGACAAAGGCTTGAAGGACTAAAATTAGCCAGCGGAGGCTCTGCACCTGGAGTGAGAAAGGCCCGTGTTAGAGCAAAGGCACCGGAGGAAGGAATAGAAGGAGGAAGCAGAAATATCAGAGAAAAGTAATTGGTTAGAGATAATGACAGACATGATGGGGATGTGGGGGAGTCTGAAAACACCCTGTTTGTTATCTTAGAGAGCTGAATATATAGAGGTTGCACCAAAGACATCAGGAATAATCTGGAGGAGAAAAAAAAAAAAAGCAAAAGAGCAAAGGCTTCAGTTTTGACCCATTCCGCTTAAGAATTATCAAGACACATTAGTAGAAATAATCCTAGCAGACAATGGATACTGCCCTACTGCAGTTTTTGAATTCCTAATACCATCGTTGCACCTCACCTGCAGTGCTTGCTAAGAATAATAACAGGTAACACTTTCCAAATGCGTATCTGATACCAGGCTAATGCCAAAGCATTTTTATAGACTCGACCTTGTTCAGCACTCATGATGATCCTAGTCACATCATTTTCATATTTTAGATGGAACGAATGAGGCAAACAGAGGTTGGGTAACCTGACCATAGAAGACAGGGCTGGTGAGTTGTGAAATCAAGATTTGACTCACTCTGATGACTTCAATGTGCCAACTCCTAATCAAGAAAGGGATTGTTTTGAAAGGGAAACAGGCAGAAAATCAGAGTCATAAAAGAGATATTACCACAAAGCTTAGTTGTCAGCAGAGGGAGGGGACACATGCAGAGAAATGGGAATCCTTCTTTCGGGCTGGAGGGCTTGTGAATAGCTATAGTGAAAGAGAATACAAGAACTGTGGCATTAAAAGAAAGCAGCAAGAGCGAAACAGGGGATGTGAGTCAGGAAGGACAAACAGCAATTAAGATGGCAGACACCAATCCCAGCAGATCAACAATTGCACTAAATGTAAATATGCTAAATCCCCTGCTTTTTAAAATAAACATGATCAGATAGGCATCTTAATTGCATTTAATGTATTTTAAAGGAATTAGGAAAGTTGACACAATGCTGAATGCACCAAGACAGAATTTGTGCAAGTGCATCAATACCAGCAGAAGTAGACAGAGACCCCTGTCTGTCTCTATATAACCTACTAATAGGAAGCAGAATATAATTAAGTGTGTGTACCCAGCCCAAAGGACACACAGGAAACAATAAAAGATGGAAAAAGTAAAGAGAGAATAAGCTACTTTCTTAAATGTCTCCCCATACCTATTCTGCAAATTCAAACAGAAACACAGTGTAATAGATATGAACAGCACGGTCACTATATGGACTTATAAAGACGTGTATTCAATGATTATATCTTTCCAAGAGAATACAGAACATTTAGCAAAGTTAACAAGATGCTGCAACTTGAAGTAAATCTTAATAAATTTCAAAAGATTGATATTAGAAAAAAAACCCTGGAATTTCTACATGGAAGAATCTTGGCATCAATTCAGCTGGCTGTGATGGAGTTTTGTGCGCTTAAATGTGTTCTCCATCATAACCATAGAAGTGCATACAGTGGTTAGATTTTATTGATTGAAAAGTTAAATATAAATTAAAGTTTTTAATCAAAAAATTTATAATAGACTATACTTATAGAAGGTAGTGCTAAAAAGTCAGCATAAAAAAGCAGCAGAAAAACTTGCAAGTATGGGCACTGACCAATGTGATTATTATATTAAAGTCTATAGATCAAATCAAAATTCCAAGGAAATACACACCATATGGGCATGCACACCATGATGATGTCACCTAGTTACTGGTTGCAGCTATATTTGATTGCAAACAAATTCAGTCAGTTAGTGTAGACTAGGAAAGAAGAGAGAACACTAATGAAATTGCTGAAGTATTCAGAAATGGAAAAGTGAAATAGGTAAAAGAAATGAAATAGCTGAGAGCTGTCATAACATGAGAGGAAAGGATGCATAACACAGCTAAAAATAAAATAAAAATAATTTTAAAAAGCTCAGGGACCAAAACAGCTCCCTAAATATAAGGATGGTCTGCAGCACAGATTACCAATATCAGAAACCATGGGGATTTATGACTGTATGTCCCATAGACTTTAGAAAGATAAGATAAATTTGGCAATTTAGACGAAAGGCACAGATTCCATGAAAATGTGAAAATACAAAACCTGGGCAAAAAGAGAAAGTGAGAGGCTGAGACCTGATGCACAAATATCCCTGCAACCAGAGATTCCTGCGTGAAAATGTGTGCACAGAAGGCTCCCCTGGTGGCCCTTCCCAACCATTTAAAGCAGAAATAAGACAAACCTGACCCAAAGTTTTCCAAGAATAGAAAACATAAACCCATTCTCTGAGGGCTCACATCACTGGAATATAAAACCAGATAAAGACCCTATGAGAAGAAAAATCACATGCTTGGGGATATAGATGGTGAATTAGGAGTAAGTTGGAATCTTTCCCAAAATACAATAGTCATTAAATATTTGAAAACAAGTGAGTATAATTTGCCATTTTAACAGAATAAGATAATTATTAACTTAATAAATCCAGAATAGTGACTAAAAGAATACTATCAACATCCATTATGACAGTGCTTGCAGTATCTTAGAAAGGACATCACCCATCCACTAGCAATGACCGAAAGCACCTTGCTGCAAATTCTGTGTTGAGTGATGAGGTCTTTAGAGATTTCCCGAGATCGGTGAGCAAATGAGGTGTCCATCATGGCCTCTACTCACCACTGTATAGGGGCCTACCATTCTGTCCTTATTTAAATGAAGACACAAGTTGTTTCACTGAAGACATGTTTGGCCTAAAGGATCTTCAGATAAGTCAGTGATTGTACAGTCATCACATATATGGTCAACATGAAGAAACAGATGAGACCTGATAGGCTGTGGTCAGAGGGGGAGGAGTCTCCCCTCCCTCCTATCAGAGGTCTAGGGGAGAAGAATAGGGAAGAAGAGGAAGGGAAGGTGGGTATGGGAAGATACAAGTGAGGGGATAACAATTGGGATGTAATATGAGTAAATTATAATAAAAAAGAAAAAGAGAAATCAACTGTATTTTGATACTTTAGATGAAAAAATAAGCCTAGTACAAACGTTAAGAACTCACCATAAAACCTAACACATGAGCTGGTATAGAAGACCCAAGCAAACAGCAGGTTCATGAACTAAAAAATTCTCAATATTATGCATGTCATTTCTCTTGAACTTGAGTTGTATATGCCTAATTATCCTGATCATAATTCTAGAAGGGAGGGAAGGACGGAGGAGGAGAGAGAGAGAGAGAGAGAGAGAGAGAGAGAGAGAGAGAGAAAATATAAAATTTTACGTAGAAATCCAAATCCAAAGGGGCTATTCCTAAAGGCTTGTAACAGGCTGGTTTTTAAGAAAGCATAGATGACAACAATAGTAAAAACACATTGAGCCCTATCTGCCTCCCCTGGATCTTTCCATGCAGAAACAAAATAGCATAATTTGGTCTTGCTAGAGATCTTTTCTCTTTGTATCTCCCCACTGAGCCCCTTCCTCTACACACCATTATGTTTGACAGGCAGTACTCAGGGATGTTTTTCCAATTAATACATCTTTTTTCCTTTCATCAAACTTGCACAACTTGTCAGATCCTGTTAGAAGTCTGTGCTGACTCCTGAACACACTCCTCACATTTGAACACCAAGTCATTTGTACTCTTCGGCCCCTCCTTTGGGAAAATCTTCCATCGAGAGTCGTAGTCTTCCCTTGGTGGTGTCTAGTCTTCCCTCACATCACTTTCTCTGTGAGATCTTCTTGGCCAACCCCACTTCTTCCATGTTTGTTTCTCTCTATGGCAATACGGCAAGCATCGCCTTCAAACACTGAGTACATTCTTACACAACCGCCCCTGCCATTCGGATTTCAGCTTTTGGGGTGAGGCTACTTAATCTACTCGCTCACTGTTGGCCATACCACAGTGTCCAGCAAATAGCTACCCATTACAAAGGATCTGCCGGATGAATTAAAGAAAGTCATACATTAATGACTTGGATGCTCCTTTAAAGTTTCAGCACGATTTCCCGGGGAACGCTATTGTAATATTTCACCAGCTTTTATGTTCATATTCCTTTTTGGTGTATTTCTCACTAGAGGCCATGCTGAGACCTTCGGGGGTCCATAAAGACCACATTTCACAGTCTAGCTGAAAATGTTCCAGGGCACGCAGAGTGAGAAGAATGAAGAAGCATAACTCTGCCACAAGAGAAGAACATTTTAAAGTTGGCTTCAATATTTTTTAGTGCATTCATAAAATGTTTAATGAAAGTGTGATAAAAAAAAAAAAAGAAGAAGAGTGGTTTTATTAAAAGAAAAAAAAAGTTCTTGTGTTGTTTCAAGGGTTCATCCTTTGGCTTGATATTCAAAAACTGAACTGATGTGAGGGGACAAAAATATGCTCAAAAATAGCTGATTTCCTGTGTTATTTATAATCTATAATAGAATGTGTTCCCAAGAAAGTAGGTTATTTCTTTATGCACATATAAATTTGAAATTAATACAATAAAAAGCTGAGCATTTTTGTCTAAGGAGGACAGGAGGGTCAGATGTCAAACTCATAATAAAACATTGCTCCATCCAACCCAGAAAGCTACTCTCTGATCTTTTTAGGGTTTTTTCAGTAAGATTTTCTGATAACTTTCCCCTTCCTTTTTACTATTTTTATAGCTTCGTTCTTAAAAGACTCATTTTCTGTCAAGAGTAATCATTCCAACAAAAAAGAAAATAGAAAAATCTCTCCAACACTTCAACAATAGTTGGGTTTTGTTAAGGTTTAAGCTTTAAGGAAGATAAATAAGAAAGTCCTTGGGAGGGAAAAAATGACTAATCCTATGCTCCTTTATTATTTCTAGCTACTCTGAGTAATTTTGGCATGCTGGTTTGCAAAATTGTATGTCTTGAATTAATATTAACCTCAAAATAACTACCTCTGAAGGAAAATGTAACACTGGTCAGTTTCTTGCAGTTATGGGGATCTTGTTTAATATGTGGGGAGGGGGACCATCTTTTAAAAAGACGAATGTAATATGTAGGGCCTTGGATGTGATAGGTTTCTTATGCAAAGTGTATCAGGGGTTAAAAGGGTGTTGATAAACATTTGAGAAAGAGGTTGGAGAGGGGGGCAATAGAGAGAAGGAGAAACAGAAAGGAGAGATGTGAAGAAGGGGAGAGGGGAAAAGGGAGGGGAGCAATAGAAAGAGAGAGGGAACAAGGAAGGAGTTCGCCCTTTGCACTCTTCAGAGATTCCCACTCCAAGGTGGCAGAGGGGTGCGGGGGGTGGGGGGGGGCAACTGGACATTCTGAACAAACACAGATTCCAAAGTAAACCAAATTCAGATTCAAACCCCAGCCCTGGAATTTCCTAGGTGTTGAACTTGAGCAAGTTCCTTAAGCTCTTTAGGCTTTCAGTGACTCATCAGAAAAATGGAACTGGGAATAGATTGGGGAGGAGGATATTAAAAAGATTAAAAAACATGGAAAGAAAAAAGGAAGGAAGGAAAGATGTGACTCATAGAGGCTGTAGAGGTGGCTCAGAGCTTACGGGCACATCTTTTGCAGAGGACCCGTGTTCACTTCCCAGCACCTGTGTTAGACAAGTCACAGTTTTATCTTCAGTCCCAGGGGGCCTGACACCTTCTTCTGCCCTCTGCAGATACTTGAGAAGGATGGTGATTTGTGAGCATGGCTGGGAAACAGTTGTGTGTCTTAGCATTAGTTCTTCTTAGTTTGCCTTGCGCATGCCTTTTTCATACCCATTATATCTCAAGCATCCATTCCTTGACACTAATGTGTTCACCTTGGACCATCAGTGTTCACTGAACTGGAGCATTTGTGCTTACATGCTTTTCCTGTCTAGTGGAAATCTTAAAAGTTACAATTTGCAGCTGTAAAATATGTATTACTCACTGTAGGCTAGCATTGTCCTAAGCAAATAAAAATTATGTGCTTCTCAGTTCTGCACTGTGAGAAGTGGGGTCTTCTAAGCTATATTTTATAAAATGAAAGAATAAGGAGGGCAGCTAACATGCCTACAATACACCGACACAGACTCTGAAGCCTGATCTTACAATTATTCCTGAGAGCCTTTAGTTTACTCTAACTTGATTCCAGAATTTGATCTGAGATGATACCGCAAGGTGTTCAATCTTCAAATCTGGGGTTGAGAAACCTTTACAAAATACTCCCACCTCTCAGTTCTTAGCATGCATGCAGCACAGCCTATAGACCTGAAAGGTGGCGTGTCACAGCTGCATGGTGGCTCTTTACTGAGATACATTGTGTTTTGCCTGGCTTCTCTTAAGGAGAGAGAGAGAGAGAGAGAGAGAGAGAGAGAGAGAGAGAGAGAGAGAGAGAGAGAGAGAGAGAGAGAGAGAGAGAGAGAGAGAGAGAGAGAGAGAGCTGGTGAACTCCAAATAGTGAAGCTGGTGCAAGAAAAGCACTTGCTGGATGGAAATAAGCTCTGAGTAACTTCCAGCACCTGTTGCCTTCTCATCAAGATAAATCAAAACAGCATATAGATAGACAATAGATGTGTAGATGGCACTGATTGGATTGGAAGGCACTATGTCGAGTAGCGGAAGTGGACAAAGACTTGCTATGACGGTCAGTCACTGAACCATGGCATCTTTTCATTGCATGACGATGTAACTGAGTCCCTAAGTGTCGATGCTCCATCCTGCTCTCTAAGGCTAACAATGAAGAGGCTCTCCCAAGCCTGTCTGCTTATACAGGGCCATGGCAGAGGTAGAGGCCTGTTTTCCCATCAGCTGGCTCCCAGGTCTTTGCATCATACCACAGATTTCTTGACTGGGGTTCAGAGATAAATACAGAACCCTCTGGGCATAAATTGTGCCAACTTATAAGAGCTGTTTTCTATGGTTCACTTGACAGGAGTGTGAGAGGCGGAGAATGTTGAGGGACCTGAAGACATTTTGGGGATGAATCAAAGACAGTTTAATAGAGAAAAACAGTGTCCTAAAATTGTGTTCTTAGTTCTCCCTTCTCGAGCACACTGGGGTGCCCTGTGCAAATGAGCCCACTGAAAATGAGCTGGGGAAGGTGCTTCTGTAAAAAACAAAACAAAAAACAAACAAAAAAAAAAAGCAAAACAACTCATGCAAAATTATGATTCCAGTAAGTCAATAAGAGTCCACGTTTAGATAATGATTTGTTTTATAAACAAAGTCAAACTCCTAGATCATGTATGCACCCAGCCTTAGCCTTTGGCCATCTTTCTCATCATTCCTGTGGGACACGTGTTTATTAAATTATAGTCTGTGCTCTGTTCTGTGTGGCCAATTTATCTTGTAGATCTGAAATAACATAATTACTTAAAGCAACTTTGAATGACATATTATTAAATTCTCGTTTGTTTTCTTTTTCTTCAACAGAAAGTGTTCTCTTTTCTGAATGTCAAATATTTAGTTCTTTAAATATGGATGCAACGGCTCTGATACATGCACAATACCAATAAAAGTTTCATGTGTAATTATACTGTCAGATGAGCCTGTCTTCCTTCTTAATCTTTCTCCAGCATACTCGACTCCAACAGAGCCATGCTGCCCCAATCTAATAAATCATTCTTGAAGACCTGGAATATCATGCCATCAAGGGAAAATCCAGAAGAATATGGCATGTAGACACTGTCTATGTGACTGCGTGTACTGTTGGCATTGGACTTAATTGCCTGTCTTTTGAAGTAAAAAACAGGTAGGTAGGGTAGTAGAGAAGTGCTCTCTCTCTCTCTCTCTCTCTCTCTCTCTCTCTCTCTCTCTCTCTCTCTCCCTCCCTGCCTCTTTCTCCTCCCTCCCTCTCCCTCTCTCGATATTGATTGAGCTGTCTACTGTATATGAGATCAGGTCAATGCAAAATTATGTTGACATGGCCCAATAACATCTGCCATCAGGTGTCCGTTACGTGCTCCGTGCAGTATCTTTAAAGCTCCCAGCTTCTCCAATGAGTAAGCTGTGTTGGCCTTCTTTATTATATGCAAAGACTCTGGAGAATCAGAGAGATTAAACACTTGAAGGAGGTCAGACTGTGAGTGGCAGAGATTGTGACCAAATTAACACGGGTTCAAAAACACTTCGGAAAAGGTTGATTTAAATAACATGTGCAGTCTCAACCCTAAAATTCTAAATTATGTGGCTTTAAAGAGTGCACGTCACAACTTGCTACAGGCCTTGCACCTCTTAAGGAAAGGAGACTAACTTTCCTTGAGTGCATGCTTCCTCCTGTATTTAATGCTAGATGTTTTTGCACACTACTTTCTTTACCTTAAAGAAAACTTTTTATTGATATTTTGTGGATTTCACATCATTGACTGAGTCCCAATCATCTCCCTGTCCCTTAGTGTCTGGACTCCACCCTTACAAATTCCTCCCCCAAAATAAAATAAAATAAAACGTTTGTCACGGAAGTTGTAGTGTGTCATACAGTATACCTTTTGTCCACACATATTTACTTGCAAATGCCCATTGTAATGAGTCATTGGTCAGTTTCCAGGCCTCTGGATGTAGTGTAGCATAGCAACTCTTTTTCTATTAGTATTTTTTTTTACCTTTTTCATATACATTTATATTATTACACATATATACAATAAACTACCTACAGCAAGAAGAAACAATCAGGAATTATATAAATGTTACATTCTTAGTGTTTTGGCTATTTGTGTTTGGCAGTCTTGAAGGAAACATCTTTCCCATCTTGGTGTGTCTAAAATTCTGAATATAAATCAATATCTATCAAATCTCGACATGATCAACTTAAAACATCTATCTAGACCTAAAAATATCTTAACCCCTGAATAACTAAGCTTTACCTTTTAAGAAGCAATTTGGAGCATCTCTGAGTCAAAGTCAAGGCAATTCTGAGAAGATGGGAGTACCAAACAGTGTAGAGGGACGGGGGGGCAGTCTCCAGTCCTTCCTCCTCCTTCCTGTATGTGTCTTCTGTCAAACAGAATAATGATACAGTTGCTCTGTTTCAGTCGTGGTGAATGTGTCCAAAGGGAAAAACCAAACGAGATTACATGGGTGGGCAATGAACTCACGTGCAGACAATTTAGTTCCAGCTTCCGTGAAAGCTCATCTCATAAAATAATACAGAGAGCAATGTCTGGTATTGATCTCTGCCCTCCATGTGCATAGTTACACACATCGCACACGTGTGTCCGTGCAAAGCTATACACATGCACCCAAGGTATATAGCAAGGGAAAAAGGAAAAGTAAGAGTGCGGGATAGAGTAACAAAGTAGCTTGACCACATTCTGTTCTTCTTGTTATTCTACTCATGGGCGTGAAGGGGCCTCTTTGGCCTGTCCCACTACTCTGAGTCTGTCCACGTGTGAGCATCTCCCTGTGCTGGCTGTAGCTAGGAACGATTAGGTACATAATCGTCTAAAAAGGCAACCTATCATTGAAAACCGTATGGGCCCCTAAGAAGGAAATAGTCACTTGTTTGAATGCAGAATCTGCCTATAAAAGAAATATATTATTAGAGCAATTGTCAAGAATAATCTAAATCCTATTTCCCAAGCCATCTGAGGAAAAGCAGTACTGTTTATTTATTTTTTTTCTTCAGCGTCTTTTAAGCTAATGTGTTTGTAAAAAGAAGCATTAATAACTAACAATAACCTCTGCTGTGGGTATCCAGAGGCGTCATACAGCTTCCTCACATCTGTGCTCACTTCATTGCTAACCAGAAGAAAACTGTGGGAGGATTCATACCAACCCGCGGCCCATACTCTGAGTAGCAAAGAGCTATATAGCTATTTAGTGTTGATAGCAAGTGCAAGTCCTCCCTTAAAATAGGACTCTCTGACTACCAAGAAGAAACTTGATACCCTAGCATCATATTCAAGGAGAGGAGGTCCCCCTCAGTCACAGTCATAGGGAAGGGGAATGGGGTGAAAGTGGGAGGGGAGGGAGGAATGGGAGGATGCACGGAATGGGATAGCAATTGAAATGTAATGTGAATGATTTTATTTTTCAATTAAAAAACATTAAAAAAAAATAGGACTCTCTGGGTTGGAGAGATGGCTTAGCAGTTAAAGAGTGTTTACCAGGGCTTAGCGCGCAGTGCCCACATCAGGTGCACACAATCACCTATATAATTTCAGATCCTGGGTATCCAACATCCACTTCTGGCCTCTGGAGAAACCTGTACACATGTGTATGTGCACATGTACATAAGTATGTATAGACAGCTTAAAATATGAAATACATCTAGGACTCCCCTCTCTACCCAGTGGACTAGCTTGTTGAGCTTTGTTATGGTCCTGTTCCACTCGGCTCTGCTGCTCCGGTGGCTCTTGTTAACAGATTCAACCTCTCCTCTGAGCTCTACAGCCCACATCCTTGCTCTGGAGCTCTCTGCTTGGGTAACCTTTGTCCCACAACATCACAGGACTTCTGATCTTTTCTCTCACAGTTGATATTTCTGGTTCTGGTTCCAAGAGTGAATTCGGAGACACGTGAAATCCATGGCTCACTCCATTCAGTGGAATTCAATGAAAACACCTGTGGCTGGAGACATCTATAATGAAAGCTTTTGTTTGGGAGGATGGCCTAAGACATACAACCCTGGATCTTGGATACTTTATTGGGGTTTTCTGTTTTAGGAGGGTAATCAAAACCTGTTATTACTTTTAAATTATAATGCACAACTCCAGATATAAGTTGAACATACAGAAAATTCATCCAGCAGCTTCCTAGAACATAGTGGCTGTACATCAAGACAGAGAGCAGAGAGGAAAAGGAGGAAACAGCTGCAGCAAACAATTAGAACCAGAAAGGAATAAATAGGTCTTATTCCTGGGAAGGCTGCCATCCACTTCTGGTTGTGAGTGGCTCCCCAACCGTGGTGTTTGGAAGTACGTGCTGCTGGCAATGGTTTTCAGAAAGTGACACATTCTAATTAGGATAATGGCCTAAAGGCTCGATCTTACATTTGGGAAGGGAGAGAGGGATCTAAACATGAAAGACTGTGAAAGTTAATGGTTAATTACCTGTAGGTCCAGAGGCTGATGCTGATCATCAGGCATTATAATGAGACAATGTCACAGCAAAGTGGGCCACCTTATAAATGATGGGTCCTTCAGAGTGGTCACCAACTTGAGTGGCACTTGCTTTTCCAGATTCCATGTAGGCGTTCAGGTCATTATAAAGCACATCTTGGTGGGTGGGGGAAGGGGATTGGCTTGTTCGAGTTGTTTTGCTAAAGTTTGGAAGTTCATGATTTTTCTCTTCTGTTTCTTCTCCTCCTCCTCCTCCTCCTCCTCCTCCTCCTCCTCCTCCTCCTCCTTCTCCTCTTTGGTTTTTCGAGACAAGGTTTCTCTGTATAGCCTTGACTGTGCTGGTCTAGCTTTGTACACCAGGCTGTCCTCGAACTTACAGAGATCGCCTGCCTCTACCTCTTGAGCGCTGGGATTATAGGAATGCACCACCACACCTGGCCATGATTTTCATAATGTCCTTTAAGAGAGTAGTATCATCAGTAAGAGCCGGTAGCACTTACACCATCATGGGCCTCACACAAAGTGTCTGTCTCACATTCTCTTATCTATTCTGGGGAAACATTTAGCGTAGACCAAGTGATGTGGGGCAGCTCTGTGGGGTGGATGATGTCATACACAGCTCTGCTAGGGATGAGGAAACTGGGATGGAGAAAAACTAAGTGATCCATCCAAGTTCAGGAGTGCCAGAGCCATGGTGAATGTGGCATTCTGAATCCACCGCTAAGGCTCCTAAAGTAAGGAGTTGGCCTCTGGGTGGAGTAGTAGAGCACAGTGCTGGCCTCCGTGTTCATGTGTAATTAAGAGATAGACAGGCTCCCAAAAGTCTGTCTGACTCTGTCAAGGCCCCATGTAGTCCTCGTTGGGTGGCTTTCCACTCTCGGCCCTTAAGAAGTATTAGCCCTTAGAACATTTTGGAGATAGAGTGATAAATATGTCTACTGGGGTTCTTGAAGCCATCTCTCTGAGTGGAGTCCGGAAGACCTGGGCTCAACTCCCAGTAACCGCATGATGGCATACAACCATCTGCAACTTGAATTCCAGTGGGTCTGATGCTCTCTCCTGCTTCTGTAGTCACCAAGCATGAACATGGTCCTCATAGCCACATGCAGACAAAACACCCATATGCAAGAAACTAGAAAAACGAAAGCAATCGGTCCATACTTTCCACCCTGCACAACACTCGATTGCAAATGGACCCCAAAATAAACCCAGACACACTGAACCTGGCAAAAGAGAAAATACACAATAGCCTGAACACATTGGCACAGGAAAGGATTTTCTTAACAGAATACCATTAGCACAGGTAATAATACCAGCAATTCATAAATGGGACCTGGTGAAACCAAAAAACTTCTCCAAGACAAAGGACACTGTCACTCAGGCAAATCAACAGCCAATAGAATGAAAACAGATCTTTTTACCAACTATGTGTCTGATGGAGAGCTAATATGCAAAATACAGAAAGAATTCAAAAACTAGATTTTAAGAAACAAACAACCCAATTAAAAATACAAGCAGATCTAAACATTTCTAAATTTTTGAGAAAATTCTCAAAAGAGGGAACTTAAATCACCAGGAAACACTTAAAAAGACATATCCAGCATCCTTAATTATCAGGGAAATGCACATCAAAATTACCTTGAGATTTCATCTTATACTCTCTCTTCCCTGTTCATTACACATGCATACACACACACACAGATATAATGAAAAATCATTTTTAGTACATATTGCATTACTGCCATCAGAGTGGACTGTCCTAATCAATAAGCCAATTTACTAAATAGTTTCTCTCTTCTGAAAAATATATGGGTTCTACAAAGAGGCTGTGTCCTGGTTCCTGCACACTTTACAAGTTGAGGTAGCCTTGGGAAGCAACCTGTGAGCGCTTCTGGATGAGCCTGTCAATGAAGATCCTCAACATACAGCCAGGCAAAACCAGAAAGATGTCAACAACCACCAAATACCTGCCCAGCCCGGCAAAACCTTGAAGGGAGTCTAGGAAAGTCAGGCAGGGCCTCCTGAGAAGATATAGGCTGGGGGAGCACAGAGAGAGGAAAAGATAGGGCTGGATTTATAAATATTTACAAAACAATCATTAGGCTTGGCAAGAACATGCCGTTCCTCTCTGAACCCACTGCTGGGAAACAATCATACGAAGCATAAAATTATTCAAAGGAATGAGAGCAGAGTTAATTGGGATTTTCAAAACCAGCCAGTATTCTTCCTTTGTCCTCTGAGGAAGGGCACAGTCACTAAACTCAGTGGCACTGAGCTCAGGTGGCGCGGAGGAAGCCAGTTCAGCCACAGGTCTGCCTGCCAGGCCCCTCCTGAATTGCTTCTACTAACGCCCTCTCTGCCCTGTTCTGAAGTGAGGTGTCTCCAGTCACCCCAGTTCCTCTCCCCTGACTCTTGCGTTGTGACAGCTCAGACATATCCCCAATGGCTTTTTAAAAAGAGGCTCACTTCTGTCCCTCTTTTCAAACCATGAGGATTTAGTCTTTGCTTCTGTGGAGGGCTTGCATTGGGCAACATTTGTTTCCTTCACATTCTTCCTGGGCACAGAGCTTGCCAGCTCGGGCTCTCAGCAGCCTCTGCATGCCAACAGCAATCTACAAGTGGCAATGAGATAGGAGGGATTATAGACCATAATACTCCCTGTGTTCAAGCCTCTTCAAAGCCAACAACTGAAGTCCCAGAGATTTTAATTACTCTTGGGCACAGTCAACTGATCTCCTTCTAAAAACTTCCTGAGATCAAGACTACGTTGACACTCTCTCCTGTGTCACCAACAATTTGTGTAAGGTTTCTGTCCACAGTGACAAATGAGCTCATTCCTAGTAATTTTTAAAAATAATTTTATCTGAAAATTATATGCAAATTTAAATCTATTTTTTTTTCTTAGTCTTTTTTTTTTCCTAAAGTAACTATGCAACGCAGAACTGAACTTTTTCCAAGAAGCCCCCTGTAGACATCCCAAGATCTAGTTCCCTCCCTGGGGCACAGGGGTAGAAATAACATCATTTTCTTTCTTTCTTTTTGGTTTTTTGAGACAGGGTCTCTCTGTAGGTAGCCTTGGCTGTCCTGCACTTGCTTATAGGCCAGGCTAGCCTCGTACTCACAGAGATCTGCCTGCCTCTGCTTCCCCAAGTGCTGGGATTACAGGTGCGCCCCATTGCACCTGGCTAATTTTCTGTACTCACCTTATGGAGACAGATATAGGCGTTAATTCCAATCTGTGCCTCCAGACTTACCCTAAGGGTTTCATGGACATTTCACTGTCGGATGCTCATAGAAGAGCTGTGAGGGGAAGGGGCTGGTTATGACCTCTTGGGGAGTGTGAACGTGTGTGTTGTCTGTGTCTTTGTGTGTGTGTGAGGCTATCTGTATCCTCTTATTGGGATCCTCTGGTTCCTGGAGCTGAACACACAGGCAGTTGTGTGCAACCTTCTATATGTGCCAGGAACCAAATCCAGGTCATCTGAAGAGCACTAAGTGCTCTTACCTCTTGAGGCACCTCTTGTGGCCAATTACACCCTTTTGCGCATGACTCGGGGCTTGCATTTGCACCCAAATAACAGGTGTCATGATCATTAAGCAATCAATGTCTTTAGAAGCAGCAGCACAGAACAAGATTTAAAACACACTGATATTTGAGGTGTGCGCGTGTGTAAAAAATGTTTCTGACCTTTTTTTTCCCACACACACACAGCAAACCCTGTCAATCCCCCAGACACAGGACTGCGAGCATGCAGCTAGACTCACCTCACTTTCCCAGCAGAATGTCCTGAACTTTCCCGGGGTAGAGGATCATCGCTTTGGCTCACAGTACTGCTGTCCATCCATGGCCCCTGTCAAAACAAGAATGCCGTGTCAAGTGCTAGCATTTCATACACATCTGTAGAGCTGAGAATATCAAGATAGGGGAAAAGTGAGGTCAGGCTAAGCCATACTTCTGAAAGGCAGGGGGTGGGGGAGGGGAAAAGACAGTGAGTGAAGACTAGAGGCCCTCAGGCTTCATGGAGACTTGAAAAACAGTGGTTGGGAAAAAGAGTAGTGGGTGAGGCCTTAAAGGGGCCTTGGGAGGTCAAGAAGACAGAAAGTCAAGAAGCGCCATATCCGTGACCCTTAACACCAGATGACTGAATTCAGTTGGAAGTGACCTGAGCTTTGACTGCTTTGTCATGGTGGTTTGAGAAAGAAATGTCCCCATAGGCTCATATGCCTGAATATTGAATCCTCCCCAGTCGATGGCACTTTCTAGAGAGGATAGGGGAACCTTTGGGAGGTAGAGTCTTCCTGGAGGAAGTCCTTCCTAATTTTTCTCTCTGATGCTTCCTGTGTGAGGATGAGCTTCTTGCTCCTGCCACCCTGCATTCTCTGACAGTTGCTGTGCCTTCGCCACCACGATGGACACTTCCCCTCTGGAACCTTTGGCCAAAATAAACCCTTTCTTTCCTAAGCTGCTTTGTTTCCGGGGTATTTTGACACACCAATAGGGGACTAACACAGACATGGATGTCATTGGCTTAGGCAGTGCTGCTCAACCTTCCAATGGCTGCAGTCCTTTAATACACTTCTTCATATTGTGGTGACCACCGCCCCTGCAACCATTAAAATTATCCCATTGCTAGTTCATAAGTGTAACTTTGCTATTGTTATGGATCATAATGAAAACATCTGATATGCAGAGTATCTGATGTATGACCTGGGCCCCCCCCCAAAAGAATTGTAACCCAAAGAATTGTTACCCACAGATGGAGAACCACTGTCTTGGGATATAACAGGTATGAAGGAGCTGGTCTCGAGGGCATGCAACACCCAGAGGCTTAACTGTAGCCTTTTCCATCTCTGTCATGCAATACTCCCATACTGTCTCAGCCAGGACTAGTCACAGGCTTGGGGTGACTGCACCCTTACCTGTCCAGATTCAGTGAGGAGGAAGGGATACAGTCTTTTCTCACCTCACAGTACCTGACTACCCAGCCTCAGTGTGATTGTCCAGGCCTCTTACCACAATAGACACTTCAAGGAAGCTGTCTGGCTTTAGAAAAGCAACTTCTCTTCGCTGTTGCAAATATTTCCAAAAGGTGTAAGTTTTCTGAATCAATCCACTGATTGACAAGACAGAGTAAACAAGAGGCTTTTTCACAGAAAAGACTAAGCCGTGGGAAGGGCTGGTAATTCACCCCCTTTGATTCCCCAAGTTCTGTAGGGCTTCGATTCAGCCAAAAGTAGGTTTCCAGATTTCGACCTGCATCTTCAGCACCATGGCTGGCACAGAGTGGTAGACCAGATCTCCTTATGAAATTTAGGAGCAGCAGAAAGAACATACACCATGCAGGAAGTCGGAGCCACAGAGTTTTATCATAGCCCTGGATAACGCACGGTCAGTTTCCCCACAGTAAAGCTATGAGGGATGATGCACTTCTCCACACAGATGAGGTACACCAAGGCCCAAATCTGGGAAGGACCCATCCTTAGCACAATACAAATGCTCTTCTCTCTCTATTCCAGAAGGAGTTTTTCTTCTTCCTAAGATTTCAAGTAGAAATATACAAGGTGACTGCAGGAGAGAGCCCCATTCAGCTTTTCATTCCTCGTCCTCCCATTGGTAGCCTCCTAGCATGTACCTAATGCCATGCCTGAAGTTGCTGGGATGAAAGACAACGCTTCCAGCCTCTTGTCCTCACTCCCTGACCTATGGCTCCATTATAAATCTTCTTGCATTGACTAAGATACTTATTTTGTGTGTGGGTGAGTGTGTAGGTGTTCATCTGGGTGGATGCACACATGCATATGGCTACATGTGCATATGTGTGCATCCATGTGGAGCCAGATGTCAACCTTGGAGGTCTTCTTTGGCTGCTCTATAGTGCATGTGTGTGTGTGTGTGTGTACACATATATACATATATGTATATATATATGTGTGTATATATATATGAATAATACAGTGTCTCTCACCAATGGCCTCCAGAGACAGACTTATCTCATACACCCCAGTGGTGGGATTTCTGACATATGCTGTTGCACTCAGTTGCTATCAGGGCACTAGAGATCAAACTCAGGTCCTCGTGTTTATGTTCTGGGTACTTTAATTACTGGACTATCCCCCACCCCAAACCTCACGTTTTCACGGCCTTGGTACCTATTAGTCCCTGATTGAGCTGGTGCTTACTTCTTGAAGACTATGGAAAGAAAAGGCCACTGAAGGCCTCTGGTCTCTATAAAGTTATGTCTCCAAACTCAACAGACACCTTTCAATAAACATGAACTGGAACGTAAGATTCATTTCTTCGGTTGGGCTGAATCATGTTTCAGTTGCTCAATAGCCGTGCATAGACAAGGGCTGCTGAGCAGATGGAGAATGCTGCCATCAGGCTGCAAAGGTCTCTGGGAAGCTCTCTCCCAAGCTATGAGCTCTGGGGACACTGGGAGTGTTGACCACGCCCAAGGGTGGGATAGCTCCTGGGATACATTGGTGGCTTAAAGCCCTGGCATCTAGTCTACTGAACTCAGTGACAACAACCTGTCATTTGACACCCGAATTTTCTTCTCAGAAAATTTAAAATTTCATCCAAAACCTATCATGAGTCCAGGTACAAGGAGATAGCATGTTTTAAATATTAATTTATTTTCTTAAATACCTCAAATTCACTTTTAAAAAATAGTTTTCTTAATTCTTTGAGGGTTTCATGTAAAGTAATTTTATTATTTTTACCCCCAGTTCCTCCCTTTTACTTCTCCCAGGTTCACCTCTGCCTCCCTATAGCCCCTAACTTTGTATCCTTTATTTTTTAAAAAATGAATAATACATCAACTTCAATTTCTGCTGTCCATACACTCCCAGATGCAGGGCCAGCTATGGAAAAGTGGTTGGCCTACCAGGAGCTGCTTCCTTAAAAATGGACTCCCCTTCCGCCAGAAGCCATCAATTAACCATAGCTCCTCCAATTAGGGCTGGGGCTCATGAACCCCTTCTCATTTCATAACCAAATGCTCATTGGCTTACTCTTGCAGGCTTGCACAGGTAGCCATAGCTGCTGGGAGTTCCTGGGTGCAGGGGTCCTGACATGCAGTAGCCACTGTTTTGCTCTGATCTTCCTCTGACCTCTGACACATACAATCTTTCTCCCCACTTTCCCCACTTTTCTGTAATGGTCCCCAAGCCTTGGGAAGGGAGCTTCATTAATATTTTAATGTGATAAAATGTGCATACTATTAAATGGACTGTTTCCCATATATAATTTACCAGTGTGTCCACGAAGCTGTAGATTACTATCACTATTTCCTTTGAGGAACTTTCATCACCCACTTATCACAAACCCTCTGCTCATTAAGCAGTCACTCCTCCTTGGCCCCTGTTCATCATCAAGTTCTTTCTTAGCTCTATGAATCTACCATGGCTAGATAATTCCCACAGTAAGAATCACACAAATGTTATACTTTTAGACCCACCTTCTCCACTTACCATCCTGCCTTAATGCTTCATCAATGCCCACGTGTATATCAGAAGTTAGTTTCTCTTTCATTGTAACCGTATGTCACTCTGTGCAAATATTGTATTTTGTTTTGAGAAAGGGCTCATTTCAAAATAACCAAGGAAGGGGGCATTTTATTTTGCTTGACTGAGCTTTCTGCCTTTCTACCACTCCTCACACCCTGAAGAAGTTAGATTTGGGGGCTCAGTGCCCATCTTGAAAACAAAAGGGCCTTAGATACAATCTTCAGAATCCAACATACACACGAAAAAGTTAACCTAGGCCTTCTGCATATATGTTACAGTTGGATAGCTTGGTCTTGCTGTGGGACTTCTAAGAGTGGGATCAGGGGTTGTTCTGACTCTTTTGCCTACTTTAGGGGTCCTTTCCTCCTGCTGGGTTGCTTCCTCCAGCCTCCATAAGATGGAAGGTGTTGAGTTTTACCAAAATTTGATATGGTATAGTTAGTTGATACCCATGAAAGATGTGCCATTTTCTGAAGAGAAATGGAGGAGAGATGGATGGGGTGGAGAGGATCTGGTGGTATGTTTATATAATCCCAGTTCTGGTGGGTGAGGCAGGGGATCCCTGGGACTCATAGGCAAGTCATCCTTGGTAGTAAGGGACTCTGACTCAAAATAGAAGATAGATAGATGGATAGATATACAGATGATAGAAGATAGATAGATAGATAGATGATAGACAGGCAGACAGATACATGATTGATAGATAGATAAAATAGGTGTCTAGAGGCTAAGGGACAACAGCTGAGCATGCTCTCTGGTCTCCACACACTGCCCACATACATGCATACCCCCAAACACAAGGTGAAAATATTTTTCTACTTTCTATCTCACATCAAAAAGAATTTAAGTTCTTTCTCAGGATGCTGTCTCCTGGTAAGCAGCATCATCCCATGGGGCCTTGCAGGAAGGAAGCATGCAGAGCTCTACTGACCCTCACTATTTGTGGGGTTCATAGTCCATTGGGGACAAAGTGCAAAGTAAATGGCTCGAATCTGGAATTCTGAGTAAGTGCCTGACAGCAGCCATTTGCCTGCCATGTGGGCAGCATGCTCCAGCCAGCTGGCTTGGATCCTGGAGGGATGGCAGAGTCTACTGATCCGATGCACCTGCCATACTCTAAAGTGTTAGAAAGTGCACATTGTGTTGGGGACACCTTGCTGTGTCATACCTCTGCTAATTTTTCTGGCTTTGGGTTTGGAGAGACAACTGCCTGGTTTCTCACACAAAGTGACACTGCTTAATGATTTGAAAGTGACTCTTCCATCTTAGTTTCTTCAGAGGTAATCATGTTGGATTTCCCTATTTGTTCTACCTCATTGCTTCTAGGTCTGTCCTTAAAACATACTCCTTTCTCCATGCAGTTTAACTGGCTCAAACCCCTTATCAAATGTGTAACCTAGAACTGTGTACAGTATTTCAATGAGCCCTATATGGGACATCTTATTTTTGTCATTTTCTATTCATATATATAATTTATTCACATTACATCCCAATTGTAATACCCTCACTCTTATCTTCCTGCTCCTACCCACCCTTCCTCTTCTGCCTTATTCTCCTCCCCTAGATCTCTGACAGGTGGAGCCCTCCTCCCCCACCACCTGACCACAGCCTATCAGGTCTCATCTGGATAGCCTGCATCCCCTTCCTATGTGTTCCCACAGGCCTCTCTGCCTAGGACCAGTGACCAAAGAATGGATTTAGAAAAAAGCCTCTGATACATTTACACAATGGAATATTATTCTGCTATTAAAAAAAACAAGATCTTGAAATTTTCAGGAAAATGGATGGAACTAGAAATGATCATCCTAAGTGAGACAACCCAGACCTAGAAAGACCTGCATAGTATATATTCACTTATGAGTGGATATTAGCGCAATATAGATATCCTCTGAGAGACTCCACCCACGAGGGATATCTTTTCAATGTTGTTAGTTAGAAATACATAAAGAGACACATTATCTATTCCTTTCTATATAAAGAGGCTTTACAGGCTTAACTATACACATCTACTTTCACATGAGAGTGTGCACACATGCACACACACACACACACACACACACACTTCAGACTTGACACTGTATTATGGTGGCACTAGGGAATGTTGGTTGTACACTTTCCAATCTTTAATAAGAACACAGTGTTCTATTAGGTCAGCCCCCAAAAGGTCACAATGGTGACATGATTCCCTTGTTCAGCTCTCAGGCTGGATGTGGACATCAGTGGTGGTTATGACCTATTGCCTTTGGAGGCTTCTCAGATGAGCCAAGTCTCTTAGCCAAGGAGACACAGAGAGACCCCTGACGAGTGAGTCTGGCTTTGAACATCGCTGTAGTATGACAAACACCAGATAGTTAGTTACACACACACACACACACACACACACACACACACACACACAGAGTTTAGAACTTTGATAGGTCTTAGATATATTTCAAATAGATTTTAATATTCACTTATAAATCCATCAAGTGCTTTTTTTTCTCTGGTCCCTTCATCTACCACTCTCTCTCACTCTTTTTCTTCTAACCCTCCCATTGCATCATAAAGGTGAATAGCCAAAAGTTGGCCAGCTCATATATGCACACTGGGATACACAACTGAGAAGAAAGCTCTCTTCATTTGCAGGAAGGACTTGGGCTGCATGAGTTTGCCACAGATCAACCAAGCTGCCTGTGTGGTTTTGTTTTGTTTTGTTTTGTTTTGTTTTGTTTTTCTTGTTTTTTTTTTTTGTTGTTGTTGTTTTGTTTTTTTTTGTTTTGTTTTGTTTTTTTTGTTAATAGGGAAGAAAAGCATCAGAGAGGCAACTTCAATAATAAAGTGATCCTTCCACACAGCTCATTCTAATACCTAGGGAATAGAACCCTATGTTCCAAAGGCAGATGTGATTATGACACGCACTCCGCAGTGTTTTTCTGTGATGATTTGGCCTGAAATTGGGGTTTTGCTGGGAGGGAAAAGGAGAAATGGGGTTGAGGACTCTGAGATTAGTAAGAGTTAAATGGAAATGCTTTTGGGATGCAGTGCCCTCCCTTCCACCATTTTATTACCGGCTTAGGTAAAATATCATTTGGAATTCATCAACAAAAAGTCTCCCAAGCCTTTTTTTTTTTTTTTTTTTTATAAAAGACCATTTTCAAATTAAGGAACAGAATCTAAGTCTCATGAGCTTGTTTTTCATTAACGTAACAGAGAAACTATACTCTCAGAATGAGAAGTTGGAGCCAGGATGTGGGTTCACTAAGTTCTCATAATGGAGTGTTTTGGTGTGTGGTGTGATAGAGTTAGTTCATGGAGAGTTGTTTTATAACACTCAAAATGTGGCTTTGTCTCATGTAAGATGACTTTTGGTTTCATTTCCTGGGCGATTCTTACAGCTTTATGACAATAAATGTACAAAGCATTTAAAATGTTTCTTGTCCCCTGCTTTCCATATGTGCTGTCAAGTCATTCAATTTTTGGATGTCTCTGGTGTTAAATATTTTAAAATGGGTGCAATATTGGAAAACTAGACATAACAGGTGCTTTTAGACTATGTGAGATCAGAAATTAGTGGCTCAGTTTTCATGTGTCAGGCACTTAGATGGGGCAATCTAAATATGTCATTATCTCGTTTAACTAGCATGAAGGGCTTAGGAGGCAAATATTGTCCTAATATCTACCACACAGATCAGAAACTGACATCGTCAGGGTGAGTTAGGGAGTGCCACGATTAATATTTGGATCTGATTTTGTCTAACATTAGGCGCACATGACCCTGTTTCAGCTAGACCACAACCTCTTCTCACCAGACACAGGGGGTTGCCAGTCTGTAACCTTACCGAATGAATCCAGCTGATGACCTCACTGTCTTCATCAAAGGGCTCCAAATGGATGGCAGGAACAAGAAAGATTTCTAGGCAGCTGGGACAAACGTAGGATCACCTGTACAGCAGGAGGTGTGCGAGCTGCTCTGTACAGAAATGAGATGATTTTATAAATGATAATTGTGTTGGGTGAGCATTCCTCTAGATACATCCAATGCCCCCATTCCTTTCTACCTCACTGTGACCAACTGACCTGATAGAAACAGTTGGAGGGCAGAAGAGTGTGCTTGGCTCATGGTTTCTGAGATTCTGAGATTCATTGTTGTTTGTTTCATTCCCGCCCTGACCCCTTGGCCAGTTCTGCAGAGCATCAAGGCCACTGCCATAGGCATATAGTGGCAGTGATGCTAGTGTTTCCCCTCATAGTGGACAGGAGGCAGGGAACAGGGAGGGAGTTAACTAGGGATAAGAGACTTTCCAATCCATGACTCCAGTGACCTCTTTCATTCAACTAGGACTCATCTCATAACAGCCTCAGAACCCCCTCCAAAAAAATAAACACAGCATCAAGAGTTGAAGAGGAAGCAGCATCCAGCACATGAGCCCCTAGGGAGCGTGTTCCATATCCAAATGGTGGCACAGTTGATCAGGAATCAGAGGTTCCTTTGGCCTCTGGGTATCCGCTGATATCCATCAATCAAAAGGGGGCATTAAGTGGATCCATGTTTTTAGGTATGACACAGCTACATGGATGACCGCCTTAGACAATTATTAATTGTATATCATCTTCGTTTTTATGTGCCACACCCCATGGAGGTTGGGTTCTCGTGATTTTGCCAGGCATTTACTAACAGGCATCACCTTTAATATAACTAAGGTCGTACAAAGATACACATTTAAAAAAAACAAACAAACAAACAAACAAAAAGCAAAAAAAACAAAAAAACAAAAAACAAAAAAACCCACAGCCTCTTAACAAGTCAAAACAGTACTAGCCTGGACTAGATTTCATTTCTAAAAGAACTAAGCATGGCCACTAGATGGCAGCGGAGTCTGGGCCCACCTTTCTGTTTCCAGAACAATCTCTAGCCAAACAACTGTAAAGCCATCATAAATTTCAGAGTCAGTTGCTTGTATACCTTGTATACCTGATGTGGTACAAGGCATTGTGATGTTACTTTTTTTTTTTTTTTTTTTTTTTTTTTAGTCCCAGTGTTTCCCTTCCAATAAATGAACACAGGGCCAGCTGTGAACCTGAGGCCTACTCCTGACAAGCATATTTTAAGATCCCTTAAAGAACTTCATGTAAAAACATTCAGGTTTCCACAAATGAAACGATCATTGTAATCTACATTTTAAAACCTGAAACGTGGCATGTGTCTAGCAAAGCAGCAATTCCATTGTTAACTTACTGTGTTCATTTGAATTTCAGCTGCAGCGTGGGAAGTCACCCAATAAACATGTGTTAAATCTGCCAGGATTCTAAGGCCCACAAGGGCACTAAGAGGCAATGACTCCGTGCACGGATTTGGCAATATGCAAATGAATAGGTACAGTAGCATATGCCAGGAAGAAAGTCAATGAGTCATGTGAAAAAAAAAAAATAAAGAGAAGTGCATTTGAGGGTCTAGAGAGATGGCTCAGTGGGTAAGGATACCTGCTGCTCTTCCAAGGACCTGAGTTCAACTCCCATGCCCCATGTGAAAATCCTGCCATGGCTATATGTACACCTGTAACTCCAGTGCTGTAAGGGCCAGAGGCAACAGGATAGCTCAGGAATCCTGGGTGCTAGCTCAGCTCTAGCTCAGTGAGAGACCCTGTATCAAAGGAATAATGTGGAAAGTAATAGAGCATGGTGCTCCGTGTCATCCTCTAGCCTTTGCCTATGCTGTCAGAGGCACCTACACTGCATATACATGCATACATACACATACGTGCATGCATGCATTTGTACATACATACACCGAACTGAATGAATGAATACATTAATTAATCAATTTAACATGGCTTTTGTAGTTTGTCTTGGTATCCGAGCTGATGGGCATTGAGCCTGGAAGAAAACTTCAGGGATTAAGAAGCTGTCTAAACTTTGCAAGGCTCTGAGTTGGATTCCCAATACTGGGGACCAAATACTATCCTTGCTTTGGGTGGGGGAGAAGATTTTATGACACCCAATAACAACATCATGAGCTTAGTAAACGCATAATGAACGTATTGCTAGCACCAGTGAAGGGCTTAGTCCCTCAGAGTCCTTTTCTGTATCATTGCACTTACAGGGTTGCTCTCTGTCTTGAGACAGTGTGTCTCAGACCCGAGGGTCATCAGAAGGACATGAAGCATGACTGGCTGTGTCCCTTCATTATTTCTGCCTCCTATCACTCTCCCTCCCCCCCCCCAATTCTTATTCAGGGGGTGTTGGATAGAACCCAAGAATCCGCCTTTCTACTACATCTGCAGATGCTGTTGCCCATACTTGGAGAGTCTGTGCTGGGCATAGATGTCTACAGGCAGACAAAACCAAAACCAGCAGGGAAGGCTTGCTTCCATTGCATTACAAAGGAATTTATGGAACTATATTGTGTGAAAGTCAACTTTACCTGGGGATGTCTCTGGGGAATTAGGAATTAGCATGTTAGACCCTTCTGGAAAACATCCCTGGTCCTTCCCATCCTAGGAGTCACCTAAGCCCATGCGTTGCATCATGCAAGGTTCTGGCATATTCTCTGGCAAATGCTTTCTGACATTGACCTACGCTACACGCTAACCTCTACTCAAGATTGCTTTTTCTCAGGTTCTCTCTGTCCTCAACATGGTACTTTGCTTTGACCAGGTCCTCTGAGTGCTGAGATTTCTCACCTTAATCAAGTTTCCTCTACTTTCTGACAGCACTTGAGTAAGTTGGGCATTTATTTCCAGAGTAAGTTTGCTGGTCTTTACCCGTTGATCTGCTGAGCCAAAAACTTTTGAGAGAAGGTACTTGGCAATTAGTATTCCTAACAAATATCCAGGTGCTTTTTACAAGGCAGATTTAGGGAAAAGCCTTGATTTCTTGCCTTCTTTTTTACTATCCAGTATCAACTTCGTCATTGTTTTCGTCAAAGAAGATCTCCTAGAATCCCCTAAAGCCTAAAGTGGTGCCTCTTAACCTTCCTAATACTTTGACCCTTTAATACAGCTCTTTTCATCATAGTGACCCCCCAACCATAAATTTATTTCATTGCTACTTCATAACTGTAATTTGCTACAGTTATGAATTGTAATATAAATAGCTGATATGCAGGATATCTGATGTGTGACCCCTGTGTGGGTTGCAACCCACGGGTTGAGAACTGCAACCTGGCTCCCCTTTGTATCTGTACATGTTGGGTTCCTGAACCTTTGGACTGCTTTTCCATCTTTACTCAAAAGACCTTCAGTGAAAGTGTTCATGAAAGGCAAAATTATGATATCTCCCTGGGTGTCTCTTCTTGCTTCTCACACAAAGTAGGTGATCAATAAAGGTGGCTCTTCTATTCTCTCTCTGTCATCTGAGAGAAACTGAATGTCACCTCTTCACCAAGGAGTAGGGTTCATGTAGCCAAGGACATTGGTCTGGCTATTCAATCTGAATATACAGCCTAACATATGTCCTGTGTTCACCTTTGTTCTTACTGTTTTCATTCTAAGAGAAGTGGGGACAGGTGGAAATGGAAGAATTGTCCTAGCATGTTTGATGTATACTCAGGGGTGAATATAAGTCTTAAATGCTTGACAGTGTCAGGAAGAAGAGCCTTGCCCAAAGTATGGACATGTGTGTTATCATATCTCACAATGGCAACAGAGTCCTTGCCAGATGTCGTTTCTCACCAGCATGCCTGTGCCCCTCTCTGGGCTGTCTCAGTTCCCACAGGTGCACTCTCTCACAGTTTGCTTGAGTTAAGCTCTTTCACCCCCACCATCCAGGCTCCAGGCAGCAAATCCCAGACATACAGTAAAACTAAACCCCTACTCAGATCTAGCCAATGGACAGGACATTCTCCACAGTTGTGTGAAGAGTGGGGACTGACTCTGACATGAACTCTAGTGCCCCATATTTGACTATCCCCCCCCCATGGTGGGGAGCCCTGGTGGCACTCAGAGAAAGAATAGGCAGGCTACCAAGATGAGCCTTGATAGGCTGTGACCATATGGTTGGGGGAGGAGGTCCCCTTCTGTAATAGACCTAAGGGAGGGGAATAGGGTGAAAGAGGGAGGGAGGGAGGGAGGGAGGGAGGGAGGGAGGGAGGAACGGGAGGAGGCAAGTAAGGGGATAACAATTGAGATGTAATCTGAATAAATTAATAATAAAAAAGTTTAAACAAACAAACAGCCTCTCACCATGTGTCAAGGCAGTGGCAGTGGAGGCTCAGATAGAAAAGAAGATTGGCGCTTCCCAAAGAGAACCCTGTGTTTCACTCCATTTCCAAACCAATGAGGAAGGAATACATGAGGAGTCTGTCTCAGCTTTGACTTCCTGATTCTCAGGGATCTGACATTTTGACTCTGTTTCTATATCCTTCTCAGGGCGGCTTCTTGACCAAATGCTTGCCCTCTCCAATGCGCACTCATTTGTGCGCATGAAGGTGGAGGAGTCGGGGAGGGGAGGGGAGAGGGGAAGGGGGAGAGGAGGGGGAGGGGAGGGGAATTCTCACCAGTCCATTAGCTAAAATCAGGCAAGAGAGACCCTGATCACCACTCAATGTCTATGTATTGCATTCCATCCTAGGCACCAGGCTCTACCTATCCGCAAGCCAAATGAAAGATGAGTAGGGCCAGATGAGACAGATGAGAAAGAACTACTGGAGAATTGAGGTGACTCAGCTAAAATCCATCCCTGGCCTTGGGGAAGCCATAACTCTCAGTCTCCAACCCCCAGGACAGAAGGCTTGGCTGTATTCAGACTGACCCATGACTTGTTGGCTTGGTAGAGAATATTTAAGATATTAAAAATATTTAATTCTTAACACTCTTTTCAGCACTCCTTTGAACACATTCTTATTGAGAACATAGTGGCTGTTGATGACTGTTAGAGACAGACTAAGATGGCCACACAGGTGGTTCTTGGAACCCCCAAGCCTTGGGCCAATTACCGTCATTGAAGAGTCTCTAATTCTTGTCTGGAGACCATCAATCTATCTCTTCCTCTCCATGTTACAGATCAGATGCTCTGTGAGCACAGGATTGTTCACCAAGAGAGGAACCAGACAAAATGCCTGTTCTAGTCCACAGCCTCGGGCCTACAGATGTCTGCTAATTCAACCAGCGTGGGGTTGAAAATATTTTTTTTAATTACACTGCATTTAATTATGCAGATGTTTTTCTTGTCATTGTTCCCTAAACAATACGGTTTAATGATTATTTAGAAAGTATGCCCATTAGGATGTACACTACTTGTCATCTAGAGATGATTTAAAATGCAGCAAATGGGATCTGGAGAAGATGGCTCAGTGGCTAAGAAAGCTTGCTGCTCCTTCAGAAGATCCAAGCTTCATTCCTAGGGTCTGTGTCAGGCAGCTCACAACCACCTGCAACTCCAGGTCCAGGGATTCCATCACCCTCTTTTGGACTCTAAACATACCTGCACACATGTGATACAAATGGACACACACACACACACACACACACACACACACACACACACACACACACACACATGCAGGCACTACAAATATTCTCTTGAAGTATAAGAAAGAATGTACATAGGTTATATTCAAACCCTGCACCGTTGCCTATACAGAACTTTAGCATCCTCAACATCCCATTTGTACAGAGTCAGCATCTCTTCACCCAAATGCTTTGAAAGTGAGGAAAGGGACCTGTAAAACTGCACCACTGCCCCCTCTAGTGGTTGAGTTCAGTTAATTATTTGTCTCCTGCAAATATACAAAATAGTTTGGGGGGCTGTTTTGTTTATTTATTTATTTATTTTGTTTGTTTGTTTTTTAATCTAATGGCCTTATGGTTCCATGGTTCCACTGTTTACCAACACATCTGAGGCAGAGGGAACCTGAAAGGGTTGACAGGTTGGCAGGTGTTGGTCTTCTCCTGATACCCTTGGCGAGAATGTGTCCCACTTACACTGTATGAATTACCTAAACCTATGTTCAACTCCGGCACCACTTGGAGGCAGGGATGATCAAAGTGGCAAACACATGAACTTATATGACCCATTATGTTAATATGTTGGATCAAAAAAAGCATTGTCTTTTTATTTTTTTCTGGCAGGGTGCAAAGTGTTACCTTGAGTATTTTGCAGCGCCTGAGAAAGGATGATTTTATTGGCCACTTGTGACAGACAAATTGTATTTGTTCCTTTGCTTTTATTCTGCTATTAATAAAATCGACATTGAAATAGACTGTGTTTAGTAATGTAAGTCGGCCTTTACAAGTATTCAGGCGTCTTTGATGATTCTGCTTCCAGGAACCCATCTATACGTAGCAAATTTTCTAGCTCTGACTAGCCTGCTGTTCTCTGTCAACCACCATATGTATTTTTTAATTAAGTAGAAAAGAGCTCTTAAAAGCACACATAAGCCCAGGAAACTCTATTTCTGGCTGACAGCGACATCTCCTCATTTGCAAAAGCACAGATTGACAGAATAGAATAGATCAAGAAATTGATCGTTATTCATATGCTGGATTGAGTCAATATATGTAAATGCCCCCCCCCCCCCCAGTGCCAGCAGGCAGGGCAATGCTTGCCATGCAGAACTGATCCACTCCCAGGCTGCCTGCTCCTCCACGCACCAGCCTTTTCCTTTAATGCAGTGAGATTCCAGTTCTTTCCTCGTCCTCGGAAAGCACTTTTGTATTCATAACAACAGCAGTTTGAATGTGGTTTGGAGAAGAGAAACTATTTACACGCTGCCATCTCTTGAGTCAATACAATTTGCAGTAAATACAGTTTAAGTTAGAACCATGATATGGATGCCGTGGGACTTTCTTTGCGATTTTACTACACTCTTTTAAAAGTGTTTTAAATGTTCTTTGCTTTCATGTCCGTGTCTTTAAAGGGAATGGTTTCACGGGGCTGTTGTGAGGATCAAGTGAAAAAACAGATATGAAAAAGGCTTTGAAAAAATTAAAGCATTATGCAAATGGAAACGGTTTTTTTCCTTTTTTTTTTTTTTTTTTTTTTTTTTTTTTGGTCTCAAGGTCCTTTTACTTAAGGGCAAAGCTTCCTAGATAAATGAAAGCCTGTTTTCATCTTGATTTAATATAGTTAAAAATTCAAAGTGCCTGAAACAGCAGACTTAGCAACATGAAATACAAATTATGTATTTAGCTATCCCTTAACATTTTCTCAGCGGAACAGCTGTGCGCTTCCCAGTATCAAACAAGTGTCATGTTTCTACTCTCAGGAGAAAGATCCAACACATATGAATCTGTTGTCTTTCAAGAGCTCTGACAATCGCCACCTTTGTCCTCCAGACTAAAGAACCCACGTAAGACTGAAGTCAGTAATGTTTTGGGGGTTGAAAATCACAGGAAGACTGTAGCTCATATGTGTAAACCACCATCCACGTGGTTTAACACTCATGATGGCCCAAAACCACTTCTGCAAACTGTGGGAACTGGGGGACAGCAATCACAGATATGCAACAGCCCCTCATCTTCCATCAGCAAGAACTACTTCATGCTGTCTCCTGTGTTGTTTTGATGTAACCTCCACCATCTTCGATAGTGCCCTAGGCTGCAATATGTTACATAGAGGTGTTTCAAGGATTCAAGACTAGAATCTGCTGGTTGGACATGATTATCTACAGTAAGTTGGACACTTGTTTTGACCTTTCTAGACCCTAGGAAAACTGGAGGCCAACTGTCTTAATTCACTTTCTATGGCTGTGACAAAATATTGTAGGGCTGGTATACTGTTCAGCAACCTCTGCCTAGGAAATGTTACCACCCGCAGTAAGCTGGGTTCTTCCAAGCTCAATTAATAATACACAGGATTGTCCCCTACGGACAGGCACACAGGCCAACCTGATCTTAATAATTCCTTATTCAAGCTCTATTCTCAGGTGACTCTAAGGGATACCAGGTTGACAGCTAAAACTGACCAATGCGACAGAGAGCTTAACAGAGTAAAGATGAACATCTGGGTCATGATTCTGATAGATGGTGCCAAACACACTGGCACCAACATCCGTGTGAAGACTCTGGGCAGCATCATAACATTCAGAGAGGCAGAAGGGGCAGGAATGTGGCCTCATATATGACAGCTCACTGCTGTGAGAACCAAGTACGACTCCAAGAACTACAATGACCCCTTTTAGGGATAGCATCTGTTAGAGCTCACCTCTTAAAGTCCCACTGCTCCAACCCCACCACACTTCAGACAGCGCGTCAAGCATAACCTTCAAACACTTGATCTGAACTCTTGCTATATTTAGTCACACAGAGCCCAGGTTTCATGCAACCATCTCATCCAAGGCGCCCCCCTCTGTGTGTGTGTGTGTTGGTGTGCGTGCGTGTGTGTGTGTGTGTGTGTGTGTTTAGGGGATGCATGTGCACATATGTGTGAGTGCATATGTGTCCACTTGTATATAAAGGTCAAAGGACAACCTTAGGTGTCATTCCTTGGGCAGTGTCAATACTTTTAAACATAGTGTATTCTATTACCCTGAGTCTCACTGATTCATATCCCTAAGGATGTGTCTGTTTCAACCTCCCCATCACTAGAAGTACAAGCAAGAACCTTGAGCCTTTTACAAATTAGGTTGTTAGGTTCTGGGGATTGAACTTAGTGCCTGCAAGGCAAGCTTTCCTGAATGAACTCTCTCCTCAGCATAATTACTTATCTATATTGTCTGGCCATGTGCCCATTACACACTGGGTTATCTCCTTCATATTTATTTTTTTTTATCTTAAATTGCACAAGAAAATTGATATTTAATTCCCTCCACCCATGCCTCAGGGAAATGTGGCTGTTGTAAATTCTTTTTTAAGTACTGGGATTTTCTCTAATTTTCAATCTATTATGGGCTAATACTTTTGTAAAACATCAAGGAAATAAATTACTAGCAAAATGATTCATGAGTTTGGATGTGCCAGCAATGTCAAGATGCCATGTAAGTCTCAAAATGCTTACTCTTACATGCTATTTGTCTTCATTGTAGATTTGTAGGACATGCACATGAGAAAACCACTCTCTGTGTCCTTCATTTTCTTCTTTGTGTGAATGTATGTGTGTGTGTGTGTCTGTGCATGCATGCACAGTGTTCATGAAGGCTATTAGAAGGCACCAAAGATCAAAACCTCTGGATCTGGATTTACAGGCAGTTGTCAGCTATCCAAGTTGGGTGCTGGGAATCAGATTCCCTCTGCCAGACCAGCAAGTGCTCTTAAGCACTGATCTGTCTCCCCAGTGTCTTTCCCTGTGTTCTTCCATGTTGGTACCCACTGACAATAGGCTGGTGGTGGTGGTGGTGGTGGTGGTGGTGGTGGTGGTGGTGGTGGTTGACAGTCAATTTGGTGAGATAAAAATTTTGGGGCTCACATTTTATGTCCATGGGTATGTTGAAATATTAATAGAAAATTCTTTGATCACGCAAGTGTTGCTGTTAAAAGTTCTGCTGGCAATCTTACTTCCTTCTGTTGGTCTTTTCACCAGGAAGTCCAGATGATGCTTTCTTTAAAACACACACATAAGCACATGCACACACGCACTTGCACACACTCACATACACAGGCACGCGCATGCACATGCACACACACACACACACGCACATTCTCAGATGGGACCTGAGAATTGGTTCAGTAGTTTCGAGCACTCACTGCTCTTGGAGAAGCACAGCCATCAGGGCTCACAGCTGTCTGTAAGTCCAGCTCCAGGGGATCCAGCGTCCTCTTCTGGCTCCTGGGGGCACTATGCACACATGTGGTACACAGACACTCACATGAGCAAACACACATTCACACTCAATCAATCACCAATAGTAATAAGTAAATAAATGACATTAAAGAAATAATGGCTTTGGCTGGCCATTATAGGTTAATTTTCTAAATCTCTTGAAAAGTACTTTCCAATTATCTTCATTTCAGGAACATTTTCAAATGCCCATTTATGTCCAAGGATTCCAGTAAATAATAAAAATAACTAATTTGTTATGCTTTGGAGATTTTAAACAATTTGATAATACCACCAGCTCCATCTCAGAATGCTTTTAGATACACAAGAATGAACACATAAAATTTTGAAGGAAGCAAGTTATAATGATATACAATCATAATAATAATTTAAATTTATGATATAACAACAATCCACTCCCTTTCATTGTATGTGTATTTTCACTGTACTTCATTATTAAGATATTAATATGGTGTGGGTTTTGAATAATAAGATCTAAATATAGTCAAGTATAAGTCTGAGAGGTGATGAATGCAATCATATTCAAATAAATTTTTGAAAACTATAATTTGATACTGTGACTGATTGTGTGTGCATGCATGCCTGCGCACACGTGCATGCTTGTGGAAATGGGATGCATGCCTCTGCTTGTGTGCGCCTGAATATGGAGGCGGGAGGTCAATCCCAGGTGTTGGCCTGGGTGTTGACCCCAGGTGTTGATCACAAGAGCCACCAGCACAGTTCTTTGTGGCAGTGTCTGCCCCTGACCTGGACCCCATCGGGCAGGCTCAGCTTGCTGCCCAGTGACACTCGGAGCCATCTCTCTCTCCCTTCACAGTGCTTCAACTACAGTGTAAGCTACGGTGGCCTAGAGATTGAACCCAGTCCTTCATCTTGCATGGCAGGCACTTTCTGGGTGAGCCATCTCCCCAGCCCTGTATGTGTGATGATTTTATGATAACCTTGTGGGGGCTGAAAAGACTCTTCTTTGATGCATGTGTTGGTTATTTTGAAAACTGATACATTTCAGCTAGTTAGTAAGACATACAATTTTTGCAGTGGTGCATTCTTGACAGCGTCATGTGGCAGTAGTTTGGCCGTCAGTGTCTCAGTATTGAGATGCAGCTTTTAAAAGCTAGAGCCTCAGGGCTGGAGAGATGGTTCAGCAATTGAGACCACTTGCTGCCCTTGCAGAGGAACCTGTTTGTTTCCTAACAACCACACAGTGCTTCTCACAACCACCTGTAACGCCAGTTCCAAGGGATCTGATGCTATCTCCTGACCTCTGCAGGCACCTGCACTCATAATACATACATACATACATACATACATACATACATACATACATACACACATACATACATACACACACACACATACATAGAAGCATGAAAAACACTTATACACATGAAATCATAGACAAAGATAGATACAAGTTTTTAAATGTAGGGCTTAGAAAAATTAGTTCGCACCCTGGGCCACTGACAAAGAAGGATCTCTCAGGGAGCAACTCTCCAGCAAGCAAACTGTTGTACATAGCACTCCATGTGTGCTTCGTACCTGTTGCATATAGCTGGTGCCACTTCCACGACTTCCTTGTGTTATAAGTCAGTGGGCAGAAGCTGAGAAGAGCTAACCAGACGCTGAGCAAATGGGACAACTCGGTCTCCCAATCTTGGGCTTTAATCCAAAGCTGCAGGATAGATGGAGGAGTCCTTTTATTGTAAGCTACCAGGCATTTTATTATAGCAATGGAAATGGACTTACATACCAACCAGGTTCATTGGTCTGCATAAATTTTACCCACTAACCCTAAATTCCATGGGTCCATTATTAGGCATCTTTGATTTTTTTTAATTATTTATGTTCACCTAGTTTCTTTGAAGCTTTTTGGAGGGGAAATGCATTATTTATATGAAAATTGCTTCAAAATTTTTCTCTTTTGTATCTCATTTATCTTAGCATGTCATCCTTCCTGTTTTGTTGCTTTTGTGGTCCTTGGCTCAGTTCCCATGCGAGACAGTTTTCTTATTCATCTGTAGGGATAATTTTTACCTTATGAAAGTTTTCTTTTCAAGTGACCTGCGGTCACCCTGTTTTATGCTTTTCTTTGGCGATTAGCTCTCAAAGCATCTACCATCAGCTTGGTCCTCGTAGCTCATTTTGAGTTTTGGTTTGGATTGCTACATAGATGTGCCTCCTGTGTGCTTCCCAAGACATGGGGAGAGGGCTGTTTCTCTGCTGTCCTTATTAGACTGCAAATTGTTCCCTTTACTCATATGCAGATTAATAAGGTTTTTTATGCTTTAGGAGCAAGGAATGGGTAGCAGCAATGGGTGTCTCAGCTCAAAGACAACCCATGAATCCTTTCCCGATGTTTTTAGCTCTACTCAAAGTGTGAGCAAGTCAACAAATGTCCATTCACTTTGGAGAGGCCTTTCTTTATTCAACTCTGTTAATTCGAATACTACCCTTTGAGGAAGTGCCCAGATACAAGCCAAAATAGTGTTTCTGCAACTAAGGGTATTTATTCTATAGCTTCATCAAGTTAACAAGCGAAGTTAACTATCACAGAGCATAAGGTCATGATAAATGATACCATCACCATCCTCACCATCATCCCTATCATCAGTGCTACTAATAATTAATAATCTCGAGCTGGATGTTGGAGGGAGAAGAATAGGGACCAGATAGTACAACCGCTGCAACACAGAATGAGGTTAGCTACTCAGCTAAGGGCTCAAAGATTAAAACTGAATATTACTGTTAATTGTTTGTTGCCAATGTCCCAAAGATGAAGGCCTCTAGCATATTATAATTCTATTTATATTTGTTAAAATGATAGGTACATTGTCTGTGGAAGGGCTGTCTAATAAATCCAGACCATGTTATCTTACAATCTTGTCTTCTCAGTACTGCATGCTAAGTGCTCTTTATAAGACTGGCATATGCTATCTACCTCAGCACACGTTTATCTCTACAGGTAGACTATAGTGTCTGGCACCTTCCTGATAGTGTGCCTCATGGGCACACTGAGATCATTGCCACTCTCCAAAATGTTTTCCATCTTCTTTCCCAGAATTCTCTACCTGTCATTGACTGCTCTTGATGTTTCTAGTGGGAATTTGTATTCATCTTCACACCAGGATGGTACTGGGTTATGGAGCCTGTGCCATCACTATCCCTAGCTCAGTGACCACTATCTACTCTGATCACGGGATATGAATAGCAGGCACCAGGCTATTTTTTTGAATCTGGTCATCAGACAGGTTGTTTAAGCATACAGTGTTTAAGTCACATTATTGCAAAATATTCAAAATATTCAATATCATTCTGGTACTTCCCCTTGGGGATTGGAAATTAAGTTCTGAAATTTAGACATTGTCACGCATATGAATATGAAATATGAATTAATGGAAATCCATTCAAAATGTGAGCCAGGGGCTCCTTCACCATTATCCCTGTCAGGCACGGGGATGTGTTACATATCTGCGCTGGCTTGCTATTAGTTTTCTTCCCAGGAACTCCCAGATGGAGACCAGGCAAGATGAGGAAGAGTCAGACTTCACACAACTAGGTTTGCTCCCACCCTGACTAACCCAGGTTTTCCATAGGATTCTTGGTATCTTTCAGGAATCAGACCCACCCAGACTGGTAAACTCAACATATGCAAATGCCTACTCTTTAGCACATAGATGGATTTGCCTCATTTTTCCAGACAGAGATATGGCCACAGGGTTGACTGTGCTTGGCCAATATTCACTTTCTCTCCACGCCATCTCTACATCTCCCTCACAACCCCATCACTTTCAAGTCCTTCCACCGTGCTTATGCCTAGGTCATGCTCTTGAGATCTCTGAAACTAAAACCAAGCTTTGAGAACTGGATCATCTAAAAATAAACAGTCCCTAAATTATAATACGTATACTTTGATAACAAAAAAAAATTATCTGTAAATGTATGTACTTAGCAAACACAGGATAAAACAAACACTTGATAGATTTCTATTGTGAGTGTGTGTGTGAGAGAGAGAGAGAGAAGAAGAAGAAGAAGAAGAAGAAGAAGAAGAAGAGAGAGAGAGAGAGAGAGAGAGAGAGAGAGAGAGAGCTGTTTCTATAAATTTCTCAAAGTCTTTAATGTGGAAATTTAAATACCCACTGTGCTTCAAATGGAAACATAGGAAAATTTGTGTTGAAAATATTGACTGGAACATCCCCCCCTTTTTTTCAAGAACACAAATTAGCACCACAAAAACCAAGTGCTATGAGTGTCCAAAGTGTATCTATCAACTTTTGATATTCTTAAAACTTTGCCTCATGGCTTATGTTGTGGGTGCTTTTAGAGATGTTTTAACAGATGTCTAAAAAGAATGAATGTTCTTCATGCATTTGATGGAATTTTCTGCTACAGCTAATTGATATATGATATTATTTATCTCTAAAGGGGTTGTTATTGTTGTCGTTTTGCTTTGTTTGTTTTTTAATGATGATTTTCAGTTTGGGTGACTCATGTCAAAATGACTGTAGGGTACCAAAGTCTCCTAAGATTGTTATACCCAAAGTCTAACGTCGTCTGATGCTTAGTTTATGTATATAGTTGGGAGCTCCAACATCAGGGCATAGATGAATCTGTCGCACCTTCTTGATCAATTTTTCCCTTTACTAATATGTAGTGGCTTGCCAGTGGCTGACATTGTACCGCTAGGGTACCAGGTGGAAGAAATGCAGATCAGAGACTGTGACGGCCAAGGATACCAAGAAGGAAGCAGTGCCGCGTGAGGAGGCAGTGTGAGAAGGGAGCAGATGGACGAAGGTAGGAAGAAGGAGGAAGGCAAGTGATGAGAGGCTGAGGTGAACAAAGTAGCAGAGAAATGAGAGGTACCCATAACGGCCTCTCTGGTGAGACATGAGCCAACACACACAGCAACCAAAATACAAACGTTTAGCAAAGTTTTACAAGTCAAAAATGTGAAAATGTTATGAAGTGGACAGACTTCAGTCCACGTTTCTCCTTGTCGGTGTCATGTGGTCCCTCTCTCTTTGGGCTGTTCCATCAGTCTGAGGCACTGGGGGGGGACTGCCATTCTCAGGAATTCTAACAAGTTAAGCCATGCATCCTTCCAAGTGAGGACATGATAGACAGAGGTGTTCTTCCTGGTCTGGGTGTACCCAGTTCCATTCTCTGCCAGTCACATGCCTGTCCTGGTATTTGGGGGATTATTTCCAAGCACAGTTTTGTGTAAATGAGGTTCTAGGGTATGGATGGGCCACCTTTCTGTCTTTACCTCCTGCAACCTTCCCATTTCTTCATGCAGTAGCCCAGGCTATGGGTAGGGGTGTTTTCCCTGGCCACTCACTATCTCCTGGTCCCAGCTTCAGGCTCTCGTCCAGTCCACACTCCTGCCTCAGCCTCTACAGTCTGCCTTGCTCTGGGCCTCTCTCTTCTACCCAGCCTCCACACTGGTCTAACCTTTACTCTTGTTTTCGCAGCCTGGACTCTATCTCTCTCTACCTCTATCTCTATCTATTTCTCTGAATTGGGGGGCACCAGTGCTTCCCTGGCCACTTTCACCTGGCTCTGGTTGTGTGAGAAGAGTGTGCTGTGGCTGGACCGCTGGCAGCCTGGTTGCTTTTAAACAGAGATATTCCTACTTGGGCTTATTTGCATTTCTTCAGTTCAGCAGGGTCTATGGTGGCCCATGCCTTTAATCCCAGCCCTCCAGAGGCAGAAGCAGGTGGATCTCTGAGTTCGAGGCCAACCTGGTCTACAAAGTGAGTCCAGGACTACCAAAAAACCCTGTCTCAAAAAAAAAAAAAAAAAAAAAAAAGAAAGAAAGAAAGAAAGAGTAAAACCATTTCCTTTAGTTTTTTCTCTTAGATAAATAAGATTTATCTGATTTTAAGCAGAAGTGGATCTAATCCATTGTTTTATTTAGAAATCTTTTATATTTTTTTCTGTTATAAAATTATATAAAACCTTATTATGAAAAATTTCAAAATATAGAAAAATTAAAGAAAGTCTATTACATACATCCTCCAGATATAACCAGTATTTTTTTTTTCATTTTTCTCAGGTCCTACGTTGTAAATATTTTATTTAGTTGTGGTCGGATAGAATGTTAAAAATTACAATTTCAAACCTATTTTTATATTTATAAATTTCATGCCATAAAGAAAATGTGTTACTAATATTTTATTGGATTCTTTTTAAGCAGATAATGTTACACACATTGTCAGCTTTCAGTATTGTTTTCCCCCATAATGGTATACTCAATTCACAGGCAAATATGGTTAGTAACAGCATATAGCACACTATAAATGTTTGTCTTATTATTTTCCTCTTGGTGGGTGTTGCATACATGCTTTATCATTATTAGTGATGCTGGAGTTACTTGAAATGAAGATCTGAGACACGCCCAGTGCCAGTTCTGCCAGATGTCACTATGCTCATCTCAAAAGCAGCTGTATTCTCCACAGTCTCGCCCACAGATGTGAGGCTACTTTGTTCGTTACAGGTGGAGCCAACCTCAAATTCTTCCCTCCTCTAATGGGGCTGAAAGATGCATCATGGTGCTTTTATTCCAAATGTCTGTGAAACTGCAAATGAAGTCACTTTCTTCATTATTAGTTTGAGAATCAAGTTTTGGTTTTGTGAGACATATCCATTGGCATCCCCTGGGCATCTGGGATTTTAAAATATCCACTGTCTTCTTACTGAAGTAACATTTATTCAAGTGTGAAAAAAAAAAAAAAAACACCTAAAATTCCAGGAAAAAGACTGACCTCAAACCTCACCATTTCGTGGTTAAATAATATTAACGCTTAGCTGTGTTTTCTTTATAGTGTTTCAGTATCCATCATTAATTAGTTCAGTTAAAAAATAAGAGGGACCTATAAGGAGAACCCCAGTGACAGAATTTCCCACTGTGCGATGTGTAATCCTTTCCATATTAAAGCTCTGTGACTGGAGTTATTCAAAACACAGGCCCACTGTCGCTCAACTCTTTGACACCAATGACAACCAGAATATACTTCTTCTCAACTTTTACTTTGTATACAGCACAAAGGAAAAGCCTAGTTGAATCTTTTTTTTGCTGTTTTCTGTCTACAAGAAGACACAGAGGGCCACACAGGAAGATACTGTGAGAACAGGACCCTGCCACAGGACCCTCTCGGGCTTTGAATTATCTCTTGGATGTTTCTAGTGTATTTCACACCCCATTTAAATATCAAACAAACCACTGTTGGTAAGTAGTTTCCAGCGCTTAAAACAACAATGAAGGGCTTTGTGTGGCTGTCACATGTAAAATAAAATCTACACGTTTCCTTTACATGTGGGTTACAAGAAGTAACCTCCTCCCAAATAAAGATTTCTCTCAAATTGCACTAGCTGTTCCAGAAGGGTGGCGATCAGTCTTTACAGGAAACAGTCTTCCTTCTGCCCTGGTGAATCTGAGGGTTTCGTTTTCTTTGTCTAAATCAACCATCTTGAGCAGCCATGTTCAAACATGATTCTCCGCTGTGGGTGCGTGCCAGCATGTCGCGAACTGCTGCTCTGGGCACTTAAGACTGTGGCTCAGGGACATAGCTCTATACATGGCATGTGGCTTTGAGGATCTGTCCCTCTCTTGGTGTTCTGGGTTCCTCTTCTGAAATGCATAAAAGTCACAGGTTCCCTCTCCACCCTCTGCCTTCACAGCCGCATCTTTCCTTCGTTGTTTTCATCATCCCCCCCCCCCCCCCCAGTTTTCTATTGACTCTCGGTGAATTTCACATCGTGCACACCGATCTCACTCATTTCCTGTCCTTCCATACCCACCCTCCACCCTTATTAAAAATAAAATAAAATAAAATAAACTTAAAAGAGTAACACCGTGGAGGCTGCAGTGTGGCGCACAATATACCCTGTTGTCCGAACAGCTTTCCTTGCAATGAGACATTGGTCTGGCCCGAGGACTCTGGCTTCTGCTACACTGTCAATACTAGACCCTCACTGAGATGCCTCGTGGATAGCCTGCTTTTGCCCTGCGTCATGGAGATCCTGCATCTTTGGTTCTGCAGGATTGGCTTCATCCTCTCTCTAGCTCTTCATCGGTAGGACGTTGATATGGACCAGCTCAAAGCCCTAGTTCTGGGCCTGGGTGGTAGTTGAGTTGGCCAGCCCATAAGTTCTCCTGTGCTCATGTCATTAGGGGCAGCTCTCCTGCACCCACACCACCAGGGCTAGCACCCCCTGGGGCCAGATCTTCCATGCTTATGGTCAATTCTGTCACTACCACGAGAGGGCCCGAGATGGATAGAGCCAGTCCAGTGTGGTCCTCAGACATCAACATGGCTTCAGGCAGAAGCCCAGACCACAGATGTCCACATGGTCTTCAGTGATAACACAGGCCACGGCCATAGATACAGACCCGTGCTTCAGCAGGGCCACAGACCCAGACACGGCCTTCAGAGGCAGCAGGGACCCAGACATAACCATGACCTCAGGAGGCAATGCAGGCCTCTTACATCAGGCTGTTCCTCGCCACAGTCACTTCATAGCACATAGCCTTTCTTCATAGCACAGAAGCTAATCCAATTCTCTTTTCTTCCCATCACTCACATACTTGTTCCTCTGGCTGTTTTCCCTCCGTGCCCTACAGCAGCAGGCTGGGCCTGTGGCACCTGGCTATGTTTTCATCATTTTATTCCCTTTCTCTTAGATTTTTTTAAAAACTGTTCCAGCACTAGCCCAGTGCATCATGGCTATGATTTTCTTCAATGTCTGTTCTGTTTTTTTATTATTTGTTTTGATCTTGCTCTGGCATTGTTGATGTCCTTTAAAGCAGCAGTTCTCAACCTTACTGATACTGAGACACTGTAATACAGTCCCCTCATGTTGTGGTGACCCCAAGCGTACAAGTGTGTCACTGCTACTTTGTAACTGTGGATTTGCCACTGTTATGGACCATAATGTAAATATCTGACACGTGACCCCCGGAGGGGTGGAGATGCACAGGGGCCGAGAACCACTGCCTTACAGTCTTCTCCTCACCCAAGAATCTTAACTCTTTCATATTCTTCACCTGTGGCTCTGTGTTACAGATGTATATAGACTGATTGTCTGAAGTTCCCTTACTGATGACCCAAATTTCTGGGCTTTTCTGTAGGCCAGAACACATCGTCTTCTGAGATCTGGTCCTCATGTAAGTCTAAATTGATCACCTCATGGTTTGTGGTTCAGTGTATTTAACGCCTTCATTCCTGTTTTGTTGTTGTTGTTGTTTATTTGTTTGGTTGGTTGGTTGGTTTGTTCTTTTATTTTCAACCAAGAAGACAAAACTCCTATTGCTAAAAATATGTAACTTGCCCTCAGTCCTTTTCTTGTGTATGTAGTTTGACTTCTCTCTACATATCCCAGCTGGAATACCTTGAGCATTGACCCCTGCTGTCTTTTAGACTTTCATCTGCAATATTCCTCAAGGCTGAGAAGAAAATTCTCCCATTTCCCCACTGTGTATAGCATGTATATTTTCATAATAGAATCTCTATGAATGGCTGGACTATCTTAAATGTGTACTTTTGATGTTTTTCCAAATTAAAGATTTGCCTACCAGGGAAATTTTAATGTAATATATGTAACTTCATATATATATATATATAGATAGATATATATAGATAGATATATATATATTATATAATATATACACAGGAATATCTTATTTAAATAACAAAAGGCTCACATTAGTAAGCAGTTTCCACATCTTAGAATTTATCTGTATGTCCTTGAATGAAGATGAGAGAGGGTTTGGTGTGTCATCTCATCCTGCCTGGCTTTGCCTCAAATTCTCCTTTCAAAATGTATATGTGTTCCCTGGGATAAATTCACTAATCTTTGTTCTTTATACAACAATGAGATTTTAACAGTTGTTCTCCAGCTTTATGAAGGTTCAGGTGAGCAACTATATTCTCTGTTCTGTGGCTCAGCTCGGTCACTGTAAATATCCTTGACACGCCCCTGAAGGCCTGGTGTTTCAATCAGGTTCTTTTTTGTTGCAATCAACAATTTGAAAACTGGCTTGAGCTAATTGAGGCCTGAAGGTAGATCGAAAAATATTGGGAGCTCAGGAGTTGATGGGCAACCTGGAGACCGGGTTCAAAAGAGACAGAAGCAAAAGTGGCCTCCCGGAAGCCTGGAATCAAAGGCTGCAGGCATCTCAGGAACAAGCCACAGCAAGAACAGTTTGTCCACCTCCAGGGTGATTAAAATCCAACTGATACGGCAATGGCTGCTTGTTAGGTTGTCTAGGAGTCAAATTCCAGAGAAAAAGCACAAGCCGGGTTAGTTTTAGGTTATGCATCAAGCCTGGGACCTCACAGTTCTTGATTAGTACCCCACGATACATCGTACCAAGAGCAAAGAGTATCTCAGTGGGAACCACCATCCTGACAAAAAGCTGACAGAACCTGAGGAATCAACACCCTACCGATGTCAGCTACAGGTGAGCATTAGCCTCAACCTTCAAAGGCTAGCCACGTCACCTTACCACTCCCCTGATTCTCCTCATCAGTGTGCTTTAAGTGCGTCCATCCATATTAGTGACCTTTTTTTGAGAGCTCACATCTGGGCAGCTAAGAACTTTCTAAAATCATCAAGGATCAAAATATGCCCACTTCAATACACTTACTATGTGGTCTCGAACAAACTATTTGAATTTTCTGAGCCTAATTTTCCTAATTGTTCAGGAATTTTTTCAATAATTTAGTGAGAATGCAATGTCTTTCAATTCCTCATAAGTGATAGATTTTTCATCACTATGGCTATGGAAATTTGTACTGGTGTTATTTACAGAATAATTCGTATTCACCACTTCAACTCCAAGTAGTATCACTAAACTCTTCCCTCATACCATCAACCTCAGGCAAGGAGAAGAGACGCTCCTCTGATCCTCCCCAGGCTTTATGGCAGTTGAGTAACAAGCCAGTCAGGTCCCACCCAGTCAGTCTATCCTGAAGGGAATTTAAAGAAAGCAGGCAGCTGAATCAAACCAAAGCTGTTATGGGCATAGCACAGACTGACCTGCACATAGAGCTCTTGACAGCGTCTATCTAGGTTAGACTAGATTGCATCTAGCAGATGGGACATCAAAGTGTAGTGCAGAGGCACACAGGGTTTGGGGATTGATTTTGTTTTGTGTCTGTGGGGGACATTTTCATGTACACCACCACACTCGGTACAAAGGCCATGAAGGTTGTATTTGCTCTGCTTTTTGAGGAATACAGGCCAATTTATGACATGTGCATTGTTAGTATGGTACAGGCAGAGTGCTGATTGTACGGCTGTATCAAAGAGCTCTTGAACCACATGGCCTTGTCACTCAGCTGCCAATCAAAGGCAAGGCGGCCCTGCATTAATATATTATCATGACCCAGCCCACCTTTCTGTGTCCCCATTGCTCTTTCATCTCCTATGATGGACCCCTGTGCATCCTATTAAAATCTGAATCGTTGCTATGTCTCCAGGCTACGGTTCATACCAACTAACACGTGACCCCCACTTAAACCCAGAGTCCTGAGTTCCAAGGGAACCTGAGTTAGAATTAAATGCCTCACTTATACTTAGTTTTGCAGGTGGGGAAACTAAGGCACAATAATGCCAACCAATTGCTGGCATTAAAGGAGACTCTGGTTCAAACTGTGGGTCTCCTTGCTCAGGGGAGGGTCTACATGTGTGTGGAGAGACTGTGTACTGTAGAGACAAGCAACAACTCAGGGTTCAAATCCTGACTCTCCCTCAGTGATGTGGGGTCTCTTCATTGATCTGAAACTCGAAATTGCTATTATCTACCTTGCAGTAATAGCAGTGACTGCTGGAAATGAACTGTGAAAATACCTGGCAGGAGCCTAGCACAAAGGTGTTCCCAAGCGGTAGCTTTTCTGTGTTTATTTCCCAAAGCACACATCGTCATCTGTCCTTTCTCTCAATGTCCCATCTAATTTTCCCACTGTAGAAAAGTAGAGCCAGTCATGTGTGACGCACAGTTCATACTGAGGGTCTTTATTTTTTATTATTATTATTTAAAGGAAGAAAGGGTTTTTTTAAAGGGTGCTGAGCAAATATTTTTACTATTCCACCATTAAATATTAATCGATATCAATGCATTTGAAGGAGATTTTAATTGTGACCAGTGAGCGGAATTAGATGTTCTGACTTAACAAAGCCCGCCCCATCACCTGGACAAAACATCAAGGCACTGAGTGCAATGGAGAAGAATTATTGGCTGGTAAGCAACCTTCTAAGAAAGATTGGAGACTGGAAAACCGGGAATCAAACAAGGATTCTCATCTTTTCTCTGCAATTGGGTTGTTTTTTTGTTGGGATATTTCCGCCCTTTCTGAGCCAAGCTTGATTCCGTAGCTGGTGAGGTGGGGGGGGGGGGGGAGTGCCCCTAACCGCTCTGTTTAGACTGGGCTGCAAAATGACTAGGGCTGTTGCTATGATGAATGGGGTGCACGGCAGGAGTTTTCACAGTCTCCATGAACAATGCCCCATATTGTGCTTACTCCGACAAGCTGTATTTTTATATTTGACATGTGAGAGGAACATGGAAAATAACACACTGACAGGGCCTTAGACACAAGTCATGCATCTTCCTAACATAGATTGATGAGCGGGAAAGAATATATTTAGTGAGTTCTCCTTAAGCACTCTGAGGAAATATACAGATCCACTACCGATGGATTGACTTATACCTCGTGTGAACATTCTTTACAAGCGAGGGGCAGAAAAGACAGCATCCATCCACTTCTGCCTGGTAAATAGATGAGGAAGATTAGCAGAAAGCAGTGCAGAGCCTGTACAGCACACACTGATGCTCGTGGTCTGTGTCTTACCTGGTCTAAGAAATAGCACATCTGGAATTTCTCCGTTGAGATACACTAGTCTCTCTCCATTTCAAACTAAAAGGGAAAGGAACCGCTGTGGAAGTCAAAGCTGGAAATACGGCTGTTCGGAGAAGGATGCTGAGCAAAAACTGAGTCAGAACAGCCATGGCTCCTTCTGTAGCTGTGGCTAGAAAGATAGCCACATACAACTATGGATGCCCTGCACTGGGGTCATCAGCATGAAGCGAGGGGCAAGAAGATGACTTGGTGAGTACAATTTCTGGTCCATGAGCACAGGGACCTGGGTTCAGATCCCCAGCACCCATGTGGAAATTCATATGCAGTAGTGTGTGTACCTATGGTGTCTGTGCTTGGGAGGTCCAGACAGAAGGATCCCTGAGGCCTTCTGACCTGCCAATCCAGCTGAATTGATGAGCTCCAGTGAGAGATCCTGTCATAAAGGATTAGGCGAACTGTATCTAAGAAGATGCTTGGCATTGACCTTTTCCTTACACACACACACACACACACACACACACACACACACACACACACGCACACACACGCATGCGCGCATGCACGCACACACATGCATATGCACCCAGACATGCATGCACATGCACACATATGTGTGAAAACACAAACATAGAGTGGTAATAGACAATAGAAAATGAAAGTATCTCATGTTCAGTGAATCCTGCACTTGCCTTGAAATTTTCCAGGAGAACACGGCTCATTTTTATCAGGCCTTAGTGAGCTGCTAGTGACAGCTCTGGAGTCATTCCTTTTCCAGAAGTGTCCTGTTGATGTCTCATCAAACAGCATGCCTCCTCCATGAGTGGCCATATTCAGTGAGTGGCCAATGAAGAGGTACAAAGCAACATCTATGAGTTGTCCCATCTCTAGAACCCTTTGGTTGGGAGGTCATCACATCCTGATTTGTCACTGAGTTTGGTCTTGATTCCAGGTGTCTTATATCAATCCCCCAAACACTCCCTGATAAATATTTCGCATGACAAGCTCTACCTCAAAATTCACACTCAGGAACACAAAAATAGCTCCTTTTATCCCCAACTAACATGATGCCCCATATAACTTAAATTTCCACTCACATAAAAATTATATGAAGCTTTCAGCAATGCATATGTATAATCAGCCATCAAAAACATTTGAAAACCAAATCACTTTTGATTCACTTTTTAAGGCAGAATGTAAACAGAGAAGATGAAAGACTACCAGTGTGCTTCCGAGTGAAAAATGGACTTTTCATTGACTCATTGTTTGTTTTTGATTCTGTACCTAAGTTGAGATGAAGGCAGATAGAGGTAAGGAAAGTTCAAGAATCCTAAAACAGAAAAGGTTGTAGGACAGTCTAACAGCTATGAACCCCAGGAACTACAACACCCGTCTGCAAGTGAGACGTGCCCACTTGTGTGATGGTAGAATTGTCACAGAGTTAAATAGCCATTTTATTTGGATTTGAGTCTTTTTCCATAGAAGGCAACCCATACCCGGAACTATAAATCTGGTAAAGATCAATGACCATGGAAGTCTTAGGCCCTAATAGGATACTTACTTCTATTTTTTAAATAAATTAACAGGGTTAAACTATCTTCTAAATATTTACATTTATACCTATACACAAATACTACTTTCAGCCTGACTCAGAGAAGCCTTTCTTTCTTGTGAACAACCTTGAATTAGACTCATAGCTCCCCCAAGGTACTGAGAGTAAGCAATGTTTGAATGTTCAGCCCCAAGCAAGACAGTCCTATCACCCCAAAACACCAGAGAAGAGGGGATGGAAAGAATTTAAGAGCTGAGAGATGAGGAGAAGGGCCACATTCTAGAAATGACACTGCCATTGCAACCCTAAACTGAGAGCAGCTTCAGTTGTCTGCACCAGGCCTACATGCGAATGGGCCTATCCACAGTCAGCCATGGATGGGGCAGAGACACATGAGGCCACTGTTTCTCCCTGCTTAACTAGCTGCTACTGATAGATTCAGAGAGGGTGAGTCACTATCCTCAGTTGTGTACCCACTGGTGAGCTCACCAGCTTCTAGCGATAGTTCCAATCTATGTGCTGTAGGCTTTGATCTTTTAAAACCTATTTTATTTGGGGTTCTTTAATGCACTATCTCCCTTCCAAACCACCTACCCTACATAGAAGAGAAAAAGGGCAACAAGGAAAGGAGAAGTAGACCTTTTAAAGACTCAGTTCCTTAGGGCAATACCACTCTTCTTTATCAGGACTCCAGAAGACCTGTTAAACAGCAAACCAGAAATTCAGCAAAATTGAACCCGAAACCTCAAAGCTTTCTCTGAAGCATTTATCTCTAGAAGCATCTCAAAATAAAGCAATGAGCAGCCAAGTGATGTGAAGCAGTGCAAAAACCAAAAGCCAATCCTCTGTTTAGAGACTCACGTTTATCTCCTCTAAGAATCTGTACCAGGATGTTTATCAGCTGGCAAAGACCATGTCCCCACATGAGGCAGTTTCTCTTCTGGCAGACAAATATCACATGCCCTCTCACAATCTGTTTCACATCTCCCATTTGGGATCAAAAAACAAAAACAAAAAACAAACAGAACACACACACACACACACACACACACACACACACACACACACACAAAACAAACAAACCATGTTTTTGTCCACTACAACATTCACATAGAATGTTCTAGTTCAAATCACCCGGTCTCAAAACTAAATTAAAAGGCATGTGGGAAAGAGACTTGTATGGAAGAGGGGAGTGGTAGAATTAGAATTAGAAGCATGGGATAGCAGAAGACTGGGGCAAGAGTGGTCAGAATGCATCCTATACATATGTGACATGGACAAGTTTCTCTTTGTAATGGTGAGCAGTCCTGAACACTCCAACTTTCAGATTAGTGATAACAGAGAGGGCCAAGAGAGCAGAGGCTGCTGCAGGATCTCACAACATGTCTTGAACATTTAGTTTGAGGGACATCAAAGTACTCAATCCTTGTTCACTTCACCTATTTCCCTCAGTTTTTCTCTGCCTCTTCCCTCTTCTCCACTTCCCTCCTCTCTCCTCCCTTCCCTTTATTTCCTCTGCTTCTCTCTCTCTCTCTCTCTCTCTCTCTCTCTCTCTCTCTCTCTCTCTCTCTCCTCTCTCATCCTTCTCTTCTCCCTCTTGTTCTATTGACCTTTCTTGTTGTCTAGCATTTCTATCCAATGCCTGGTTGAATCACATAAATTGTTATTTCAGCCCCCAAAGCACTGCTTTAGGAAAAAGAAAAGGACCTTTCGTCTGTGTGAAAATGTAATCCAAATATGGTGAGCCAGCTTATTTTGTGAAACTTAATTTAAACCAATTAGAGAGAGAGAGAGAGAGAGAGAGAGAGAGAGAGAGAGAGAGAGAGAGAGAGAGAGAGAGCACCTTGGAGAAAACAGCAACTCCCTTGGCAGGACTTGGAGAAGACTTGGCCCCTTGATTTTCACGGAACTCAAGTTTAGTTTTATATGGTATTAAAGTGCTTTTGCATAGTAACCGTTTGCTCTTGTTGGAAACATTATGTTAGAGTTTCTCTAAACAGTTTCAAAAGAATGCCTTCGTTCTTTATTCATGGTTAGAATATTTTGTGCCTCTGGGTACAACCATGAAAACCAAAAGCCTCCCTTCCGCGTGCTCCAGAGTCATAAAAGTGTGTGCTCAGGTGTTTTCCATCCCGGTGTTGGCTTTGCAATGATTTCACAGTGAATGCTCAGAGTTAGGGAGAAACTCACAGCAGTCAACACTTGATGCCAAGACCCTTCTGCCTCTGTTGGTTTCTTGGTTCTTTGATGAACCTTAAGTCCCTTGCACTGTGGCTGAAGAGGTGGCTCGACAGTTAAGAGCAGGTACAGTTCTTTCAGAGGACCTGAGTTCTGTTCCAATTCCCCTCTTCAGGCAGCCCACAACCTCCTGAGACTCCAGGTCCAGGGGCTCCAGAGCTCACTTCTGGACTCTATGAGGCACTGCACTCAGGTGAGACAATCCATATACACACAGGCATAAGCATAATTAAAGCTAAAGATAAATCTTTAAATCCCATGCATGTAAGAGAGAAATAGATGAGGCATGGATGGATGGATAGATGGTTGGTTGGATGAATAAGTGGATTGGTGGGTGGGTAGGTGGGTAGATGGATGGATGACTGAATGAATAAATCATTCGTGAATCCTGGGATGCTTTTACTTTTGCTTATGAAAGCAGAATTACATAGGATAGAGTTGGTCTGACAAGTCCATTCTGGAAAAGAAAGGTCTAAGTGTGAGATCCCTATGGACTTTCACTGGCAGTGCCAGGCTTTATCAGGTTCATAGGAAGAAACATTGGCAAAACTGCATGGTTACCATATTTTGAGTTGACAGTAATTATTTTCAGTATTTTATTATTAAAAATTCAGATACAGTAAATGTTTAAATGAGAGTACCCCTATGCTTCAAAATAAATTCTGTCATAAATTTTTTATCCTCTTATCACTGAACATTTCATATACCCATTCTTCCATTCATCAAGGCAACTTATTCATTCTGTATTTCAAGTCAAATTGCAGACATCACAACCATCTTCATATACTTCAGTAAAAAAAAAATTATGGTCAGGGTTCAGCATTTGTTTCAAATAATTTCCCTTAGTGTAAAATTAAACACCCACTGAATCTTGACAATTGGGAATGCCTGTGTTACCCCAAAACCTATCCAGAGAGAGCATTACTGTTAGCCCAGAAAGTTTACCAGTAGAGGGTTTGGATGGACTTGTTTATCTCTTCACTCAAGAAGATGCTGCTCTGGTGCTAAATGAGTGAGTTTTAAATTTCTTCAGATTTCAGGAAAATAAAGCCGTGCTTCCCTGTGTCTGTTTCAGTGATATCAGAACAAGCTCGGTGTTGATGAAAGGGTGGGAGCTGTTATGTGTATGTAGATCATGTGCAGGTCCAGTAAGCTGGCAAAAAAGGGCAGAGGGAATTAAACAAAATTAGAACCCTAACGCTTGACGTGTGTTTCCATTACTTAAAAATATAGAGACGGATGCATAGAGTTGTCAGTGTAACAGGTATACTTTGGGCTCATTTTTTGTAATAGAGGTTTCCATCAACTTTTCGGGGACAGGGGTAGGAGGGACAACCAAGGGACCCCTGTGTAAGATGGTGCATACTGCCAAGTTGGATCCAGAGCCAAACTCAATTCCAACCATGTGGCACGTAGAAGCTGAACCTTTTCCAAGCACAGGGCTCCTTCCTAAGTAGCTGAGCTGACTAATTACTTCCATCAGGATAATTGCTCCTAAGAAAAGGGTACAATTACTTCTCCCAAGTAGAATATTGACATTGTTTAATGAAGAATTAATGCATGCTGTGGTAAACTATGTGCTCAGATAGGGAATAAAGTAGTTCCCAAACAATCTGTTTCCCAGAACAAATTCTTAAGCATTTCTGGTCTTCTCTTAAGTGTCCCTAATGAAGCTAATAAGCAGTTCTATAGCAGGGAAGACTTTGCCCCATCCCTGGAAGTGCATGCTAATCACCCACCATCAGCCAAGCACCAATGAGTCCAACATCATGGCCAAGCATCAGAGCCATTATATGGGTTTCAACTAGTTTCCACAGACATGGGCATATCTCAAAATGGCCCTCTTCAGTCATTGTTACACACAAATAGGAAATGCATAATGTTCCTTGTATAAGTGGTGATGTTAAAAATTTGCACTGTGGAATACCTGGCATTGAAGCCTCTGTTGAGTTGACTGGAACCCAGAATGGCTGATGCATGTTTGTCCAGAATCACATTGCATCATTTATTCACTTAGTTCACACTGGGACAGCAAGATTCTACTGTGATTCCTATTCTAATGGTTGTATTGGCTTTGTAGGAATCAGAGAAATTAAAAAAAGAATCCACCATTGAGAGGTAAACAACTCCAAAGGAAAAATTATCCAACCTCCATTGAAGAAATCTTTATTAGAAACTACTTTATTACACTATCCTTTGTCCAAATATTCCTTTAAGACCAAGGCACTCTGGCCTAGAGAGACGGGTCAGTAGTTAAGAGTGCAATGTGTACTGCATCTGCAGACAACCTGAGCTCAGTTCTCAACATCAACACTGGGTGGCTCCCAGCCTTCCATAACGCCAGCCTCAGTCAATCTATGTTTCCTCCTCTTGCTTCCTTGAACACACACACACACACACACACACACACACACAGAGAGAGAGAGAGAGAGAGAGAGAGAGAGAGAGAGAGAATTGAAAAGAAATAAAGAACAAAGGACTCATGCTTGAGTGCCTATTGTGTAGACTGCTGCTCATTCACCGTGGAGTTCCTCTTTAAGAACTGACCCAGCCTGCAGGAAGTGGCCTTGCTGATTATGGCCTTCCTGGGAGCACCTGCATTCTGAGAAGAGTGTTGTGGAGGTACCAAAGACTCTTGGCTCAACTGTAATACTGCAAATTACGGCACAGCTTTAGGTCATATCACAGGCACACCCAAAGCTTCTGCAGGTTCAGCTCCTCTTGCCTTCTCCTCTGCCCAAACCAGTGCTTGTCATTCAGCACAGATGCCACTCAAAGCCATCCTCAATGAACTGCCTATGTGCAAATCTTAATGTCTTCCAGTTTGTCCCCTAAGAAGCCAGTCTGAGATGGTCCCTACCAAAGTTGAGTTTTAGGATACACCTCTAAAAAGGGATATAGGAGACAGAGCATCAGAGTTCTTAGGTTGGAATTCCATCACTGGTACCCAGATATTGGGAAATTGTTTATGGTTCCGCTCAAGGAGAACAGAGCTAAAGCATGTGATGGGGTGTGGCAATATGGCAGCCTCATTGGTAATGTAAGAAGATCCTCTAAACCCCTCCAGAAAACAACAACAACAGTGGAAGACTGAATGTCACACCCAGGCCAGGCCTGAAAGGAGACTGGGTTATCAATCCTAGAATGTTTGTTACAGAAGAAAAAAATATCATGATTAGGAAGAAGTGGGATGTTAGATATTATAGTGGAAGAATTATAATGGACATATTGGAAGATCTTGACTACTCAGATACCTGTCTTTATTTTGAACTCGGAAGCCAGTCACATACAGAAAGAGCAGTCTTATTGCCCTACCTATAAGGAGTAGAAGGTCTGGTTTGGGGATATCACAGGCAGATCATGACTCCTCCCATCCTTCCTCATGGGCACTAAATAATGATAAAGTTACAGTACAACCCTGTTGGGGAAGGTTCTGTGCCTGAGCACAGAGATCAGACACTTGTAGCCTGGGGTGACATTATCTAGGCACCAGAGAGCCCATGCAGATCATCACTCTGAAGATGTGACATCATCAAGGGATCCAAATGCAGAGTTGGAAAAGGGTGAGCTCAGCTACATGTGAGTGATCTCCTGGGAGGCGGTATTCATACCTATGCAAGACTCCAAGAGACGATGAACATGTGCTGTGGGCATAGCTCTTTGTAGCTTAGATAAGGCAATAGCAGATACCTAAGGAAAGAGTTATGTACTGTGGGTGGAGGCAGTGATCAAGAGCTCTGATAGAATGGAGGCAGCCACATAAGGACAGAAAATTCGCAAGTCAATAGCAATTTATAGAAGAGCCTGGAGAACAATCCATTTAGCAAAGTGATGGGGAGCACAGTGCTGAGAGATTCTTCTAAAGCTAAATGACAACTGCCCTTCATAGATGAGAGCACTGGAGAGATGAGCTCCTTGACAACAACGAACAGGAGAGAATTCTGAGATAACAAAAGCCAGACAGCTACACTTAACTTGACAAACCAGAGATGCATAAAATTATCACTGTGAACAAGGAGGTCAAAGTACTAGTCAGAGCACCCTACAGAGGACGGTGAGCTGGGCGAAGAGAATGTGGTATTTTCAACCTTTAACAGATGGGTAGAGAATGAGGAAATTGTACAATATGGAAAATGCTTGCTGTGAGCATGAGAATGGGAGTCTAGACTTTGGGTCTACAGAACCCATATGAAAAGCCCAACGGGGCAGGGCTCCACAACTCTGCATTTTGGTTGGTTGTGGTTCTCTGCAATAGAGTCCATCTACTGCAAAGAGTAAGTTTCCTGTCTGTGTGTTTATCTGGGCCCAGGGGTCCTGCTCAAACTATGGCACCAGCCAAGAACAATATGTGCAATAAACTTCAAACCGTTACCCAGATCTACCCAATGAACAGGACATTCTCCACAGCTGAGTGGAGAGTGGGGTATGACTTTCACATGAACTCTGGTGCCCCATATTTGACCACATCCCCTGGATGGGGAGACCTGGTAGCACTCAGAGGAAGGAGAGCAGGCTACCAAGAAGAGACTTGATACCCTATGAGCATATACAGGGGAGGAGGTCCCCCTCAGTCCCAGTCATACGGGAGGGGAGTAAGGGGAGAATGGGAGGGAGGGAGGAATGGGAGGATACAAGGGATGGGATAACCATTGAGATGTAATAAAAATAAATTAATAAAAAATATTTTTAAAAAAAGAGTAAGTTTCCTGGATGAAGGGTGAGGACTATACTCATCAGTGGGTATAAGGACAAATACTGAGAGCATAGTTAGAGATTATACGGGTTTAGTAAAGTGGTGGCTATAGGTTCTCCTCCAAGATTCATGACTTTACTAGCCCTGGGTTTCTGGTAGGTTTCCAGTACAAGGCATAATTTCCTCCTTATGGAGTGAGCCTTACATCCAACTAGGGAGCTGGTGGTTACAGCTGAGATATGCTTGCTAACATAGCCCCTTTAAGGTTATTATTGTCACATGCTGGTTGCTGTGGTTTATGGGCATCATGGCCGGGTAGGACTGCTGGTTGTTTCCCTTGGTTGGAAGCTTGCATGGCATCTTCAGGCACTATGAAAGCTAGTCCTCGAGACAGAGCCTTTCAGGTCAGTTCCAGCTCAGGGCCTCCTTCGGCCTCTGTGTCTGTGGTGCCTGCTGTTTTCAGCAATAGGGACTTAGCTTCAGGGGATGGGGCAACAGAAGGCAACAGTAATAAGCTGTAAATTTGGGGAAACCTCTTGAATAACTTTGTCCAACAACTTGGAAGAGAGTTTCTCATGCCTACTATTGGGAGTTTTGTTAGATAATCTCTTGGCATTGCAAGCCCTGATGAGAAAAAAAGTTTAAAAATATATGTATATTAATATGCAGACTTATGGGTATCACAGTATATTTTGGGTTAACAGTTAATAGTATGGTTTCTAACAACTTTTTAGGCACCCTTACTATCACCTCTTCCCTCCTGCTTCTGTATTTATTTCCCTTCCTCTCCCTAATTAAAGCCTCCTGTTCTTTCATTTCCCCCATCAGATCACCTGGACTCCAATATTTCCCTCTCAATGTCTTCAATCCCCACCTCCACTCATCCCATTTTACTTCCCGAGTGTCTGTGGCTACTCCCGAGTATGCACTCACGTCTGTGGGTTTGCAGCTAGGCACCTCTGATGAGAGGAAACCTCGATGCTTGTCTTACTGAATCTTGTTTACCTTGCTCAATATGATATTTTCCCATTCCAACCTACAAAGTCCATGATTTATGCTCCTTTTGCCTGAATACCATTCCGTGGCATATACGTACTACATTTTTCATTATCCTTTTGTCAGCCGAACAACGTTCATGTTGTTTCTATTTTCTAAAGATAACTTCTGTCACTAAGACTTGGGGAACATTGAGGAAGAGGGGACAGAAAGATAGTAAGAGGCAGAGAATCAGGGTGTTTGCTGTGAGATTGTGTCTCCTAGTGATGTCAGAAGATATGCCCATAAAATCTCATCAACATGACTGCCCAGACAGCATGACTGCCCAGATAACATGACTGCCTAGACAACATGACTGCCCAGACAACATGACTGCCTAGACAACATGACTGCCTAGACAACATGACTGCCCAGACAACATGATTGCCCAGACAACATGATTGCCCAGACAACATGACTGTCTAGACAACATGACTGCTCAGACAACATGACTGCCCAGACAACATGACTGCCTAGACAACATGACTGCCCAGACAACATGACTGCCTAGACAACATGACTGCCCTGACAACATGACTGCCCTAACGTGATTGCCCAGACAACATGACTGCCCAGACACCATGACTGCCCAGACACCATGACTGCCCAGACAGACAACATGACTGCCCAGACAACATGATTGCCCAGACAACATGATTGCCCAGACAACATGACTGCCTAGACAACATGACTGCCCAGACAACATGACTGCCCAGACAACATGACTGCCCAGACAACATGACTGCCCAGACAACATGACTGCCCAGACATGAGCTGAACAAGGGCAACAATAGTGTGCATGCCAAAGTAGATGGGGAAAAGAAATATGAGGCCCCAGCCCTACACAAAGAACTACAAGAAACTAAAGAATGATGAGACAGGGAGAAATAGTCTTCCCCAGGGAAGAGCATATCAATTGGTTTTCCAATACCAAAAGACCAGCCCTGAAAATGTGCGCACAAGTAAAATAATACAGATTGAGCAAGTTGAGTTTATGCATTGGAATATGAGTGCATGTACATATGCATATGCATATGTGACAACAGTTAATGAAAGAAGAGGTCATGAACACGAAGGAGAGCAAGGAGGAGTGCATGGGAGGGTTTGGATGTAAAGGGAAGGGAAGGATGTAATTATATTACAATCTCAAGAAAATAAAGGAAGTATTTAAATAGTAATACAATAAGATTTTTAAGCCAGATGGGCATGGCAGCCAGCCTGTGTATCCCCAGAGCTTGGGAGGCAAACACAAGGAATCTCTGGGAAAATCTGACTGGGCAGGATAGCTGAGACAAAAGGCAGGTGACAGCAAAACAGAAGACCAGCACTGTGGTGTCCACAAATCCAAAGCAGCTCTACAGATGCTGGACAAATATCTATGTCAAATAGCTAAATGTCCCCGAAAACTTAATATAACTGAGAATTGGTCATTTGATTTGCCTGCATGAAGGGTGTATTATTGACCTTAATAAGCAGAAGTTCACTCTCTTCACTGATGGCAGCTGTATACAAATGCCATGACTCTCCTGTCTCTCTCCTTCCCTGCCCCATCATTTATTTTCACCTCTGGAGTCTGGAGTCTCCTAGTCACATCCACACTAACAGTCCTTTTTCTCCCCACCACCTCTCTCCCCCCTTTTCTCTTGCTATTTCTGATTCTTTCTTCATGTGCCTTCCTGAATTTTTCTGCCCCTAAGAAGAAAGAAAGAACGAAAAAAGAGTCAAATTCTCCCTAGCATAAGGAAGAGTGAATCCCAAGGAGCAAGTAGCATTTTTTTTCCTTCTGTAATGACTCCAGTTTCCTCTCAAGTGGTGACGGTATTTGCTTTTTACTTGTTATCATCTAGAGATATCCACAAAAAGCATCTTGCATGGCCCAGTGGCATGAAAACCTTCCCCTTCAATCTAGTAAGTAGTAACTTTATGTGTTCACCTGTGCATATGTATAATAAGGGCACTGCGTGTTAAGTGAACATCCACAGAAGCCCTTGGATTTCTTGAAGAAAGAAACATGCCTCTTGACCCATGTTTCATCCTCACACACCTTCCCTCCTATTTTCTTTGCAATAAAATCTGAGCAGTGAGTACTCAACAGCCATTTGCAAAGTTAATGCTTTTCCTGTGTGCGAGTGTGTGTAGTCCCATATGATCCATCTGCAGCTGGATTTAGGACAGACTTGGCAGAGGCACGCTGGGTGGGCCCATCCTGATCTTCCCACACGTCCCTCCTAAGCAACATGAGTAGATGAGCGGTAACCAACATAAGTAATGTCGCTGAATAAAGAGTCGCAAACTCAAAAGTCAAGGTATATAAAGAAAGGTGACCAAGAGTGGGTCTCTGGAAACAAAAACCACACATCTAGTTTAAAATGAGAGTTGCTACATAAATCTAACTGGTTTTAGCCACATGCTACCTTTTGGCTTATAACGTTCCCCATAGGCTCATGTGTTTGAACACTTGGTCCCCAACTGACAGCGCTGTTTGGAGTAGCTAGAGATATTTAATCAATGTCCTTAGAGGACGAGTCCTGACTTCCATAGCCTGGCCCTACTTCCTGTCTTCTGTCCACTTCCTAGTCTGTGGCAAATTGAAATGAGGAATCCCAGCCATGTGTTTTGCCAATGAATCTCCTCCCACGGTGGCCACTCCGTGACACTGGACTTATCCCTAGTCCTACGAGACAAAGCAATTCCCGTCCTGTCCTCCTTCAGTTGTTTCCCTTATATAGCCTTTCACAACAATAAAGTAATTGATACCTCAGGCAAGAATCAAAGCCTGGGTTGATGGATCTTCTTCATTCTCACTGGCCCTTTAGCTGAATCCTGATGTTTAAATGTTTTAATGTGACTTTTAATCTCATGGTGCACAGGGGCCAAAAGCTACCCAAATGCTCCCCACAGGCTGGGGTATAGAAAAGTCACATCAGCTTTAACCAGGCACAAGACCTATGAACAGAGAGGTAAACAATGGAGCTTGACAGCCAAGGTTGAGTGATTCCTTCTTCCTGCCTGTCATTTATCTATGTGGCTACGCTGACTGTCATGTAGTAAATGGTGATGATGTAGAATTACTGTGATCTTTCTAAAGTATTTTGACTAAGGATGCTACATTACATTAAGTGTCAAACATCAATCATGCCGTGGTGGATGCTGCCTCCTTACCTATTTATCTGCAGATACTGAGTACTTCCCTTAATGAGATAACCATTCAGAGAGCCTGAAAGGTCCCAATAAGCCATCTATGTACAAATTCCATTGCTCATAAATACTTGGTATCAGGGAGGGCTGTCCTATTTTTAGTTTTCTCATGAATTATTCATGATAGTTCTGTAGACCGTCTGTGTGATTTCACTAACCTTTCTTCACATTCCGTTTAGTATACCTGTGTATTCTGGAGACTGTTTCCTTCCTGTTCTGTTAATTTAGTTGGAATCATCTTGAATGAATAATAGGCTGGCATCTTCAAAATGTCATATTCTCTCTCTCTCTCTCTCTCTCTCTCTCTCTCTCTCTCTCTCTCTCTCTCTCTCCCTTCCCACTCCCCGCCCTGTGTGTATGTGTGCCCATGTGTGTGTCTAAGTGTGTGTGTGTGTGTGTGTGTGTGTGTGTGTACTCACACTCACACATATGCTC